>NW_028277035.1:68928900-69229700 GCF_059951505.1 Python bivittatus
CCCAGCATGCTCCTCAAAGCTCAATTGCTGTCCTTAGCATTTAAAAGATTGTTTAGAATCATACAACATTTTCCCATCATTCAATAACATCAGTAGGTTTCTTTTGCTTTCTCCCATAAACATGAAATTTTGTTTATTATTGTGGGGTGAGTTAAAAAGGTCAAATTGGGGACTATGATCAAAGCTGCCATCTTGAGTTTTTTTACTCTACTCCTCCAGTTGCCTCTAAGTGAGAGTAGAAATGCTGGACTTGGGTTCTGTCTGAGTGCTAATAAGACCTTCTTTCTCTCCACATTAAGTATCCTGAAATGACAGGTAGCACATTTCTGTTTGTAGAAACATCTTGTGTCCTTACAGGTAAATATAAATATGCACTAATGCTATAATGGCACATTAGACAAATGTCTGTCTGTCTGTTTGTTTGTTTAATAAGAGATAAGGGGGGGAAAGCACAACCTCCAGTATCTTGATTTAGGCAGTTAAGGCTACAGTCTGGGTCAATGGTTAATTAGGAGTTGAAGACTGTAGCTAACGAAGTAAAGTAAACCTAAGTATCTGTCAAACAGGTAACCTGATTTCTGAATCTGGCTTTGTGGCAGTCAACAAGTGAGTACAAAATATACATATATTATCTATGATTCACAACTTTTGAAATGAACTTTTATGAACTTCTGTACAGGAGGTAATTACTAACTGTCGTGAATAATGTTCAGCAAAACAAATCAAAACTGTAAGAGTCATTAGCCTGTTCTAGTGGATTTTAATTATTTAAATTTCAGGTCTGAATACAGAGAAGCAAAAGGGGAGTAATTTTATTCCTCCCAAAGGCTTAACATTTCCCATCAAGAAAATGTGTCCATTACGATTGTGGCTTTTAAAATAACATTCAGTTATTTTTCATTATTACAAATGTTTTATCTCCTTTTGTCAATATTTGTCTCCATCTTGCTATAGCTGCTTTATCTCCAGGGTACAGAGATAAGCTTATGGATTCTAATCATAAGCAAACTTATGTATTTATCACAAAGCCACAAATGGCTTACAACTGGAACATCATGTGCCTTAATAGGGTTTCAGATCTAAAATATAGGGAATCAGTGGGAGGTTCCTAGTTCAAGTATTTTATTAGCATTGGATTCCTTAGGGGCTAAAAATATGTAGATGTTTTACAAAGCGATGTAAACATGGAACATCACTACCTTTCATTGCACCAGGTCTATTATTATCAAATGTGTCCTTTAAAAAAAAATAATGATGACTGCCAGCTATACAATTCTTATGCTGCATTGCAGTATCTCCTTACCCAGGAGAAACATGCATAGAATTTATGGACTTTCTTCTAAGTATTAATGCTGTACAAAGTGTCAATGGGATACTTAGTTTCAATAATGCTTCAAATGAAGCACCTCTTTGAAAATGCTTTGAGAAGCAATGCAGTCCAGCTTCTAAAGAACAAAATGCGGCCTACGCCTCCTCTGGCATGGCCACTAGGCAGAAGGGGTTCCAGGGCAGGGTCAGAAGGCTTTGTCATTACTTCCAAGAGCTATTGTGTGTACCAGAAGAGATAGTGAATGCAATGCAAAGTTCTCCATCAAAGCAAGTAGCAAAATTTTTTTTAAAAAAAAATCAAGGTGGGAGAGATAGGGAAGGCTTCATCTCTCCATTAGGACATGCAGCTACTTCTTGTAGGCTCTGGAAAACAAGGCAGCAGACTCCAGACCCTTTCCCATCTAAGCTAGGCACACATGCAATGTTTGTTTACCCCTCCCTACCCAACACCCACCATCCACCCCAAGTTTAGGCATTACAGCCTCTGCTGAGTATTTTTTCCCCCTCATTTAGGAATTGTTGCTGGTTGTAAGGAGAAGGGTCTGTAGCCAGGAAAGCTGGCTTAATTGACCCATGTAGCTAATCTATATTATGACAACTTATTCAGTTACTCAGGGTTCTAGCTGAATGTGGGCACTGTTGAGCAATTCTCTCTCTATGACTGGTTTATGTTGGACATATGACACAGACAATTGGTTTAGTTTAGTTAAATCAAAACCAAAACCCAGACTCTTTGGGGCTAAAACTATCCCTCACAAGCACTAATACTGATTGGGTTTAAATACTTACACTTCCCATTAATCCTCTCATCCCCCACTTAAAGGTACCAGATGAACACAGACATTATCTAAAGTTGTGCACAAAATATTCTGAGCTTGAAATGTCGCAAGCTTGAAACAGCTATTCTGAGTGTACTAACTGTACAGAGTTTTGTCCTGAGATAAGAACAAAATTTTCTAGTTTTGTCAAGAACTTGGACAAACAATTGGTTGTGTCAATCCATGCTGTTTCAAATATATTGACATCTCACATTAGTTCTATAGTCCTCCAATCTATGGACTCTTGGACTGCTATTGGTGCTAGTTGACATGAGACGCTGAAGCAAATGTTTATACTTCGTCAATCCACTGGACTCTAGGCAGGTGACAGCATATATATATATATATATATATATATATATATATATATTATAATAATAGAAAATTGATTGATTGATGATGTGCCGTCAAGTCAGTGACAGCTCTTAGCGACCACATAAACCTTTTTACAGGATGATCTGTCTCCAACCTGGTCTTTCAGATCTTCCAGTGGTGCTCTCATCACCGCCTGAGTCACCTTGCTGCTGGCTGTCTTCTTTTTCTCTTTCCTTCCAAATTGGGGGGGGGGGGGGAATAGAAAACAATTTGTCATGAGGAAGTAAAACAAAAACTAAAATGATTTAAATACATATTCAGAGAGAAACCTTTTGGACTGATTCAGGTGTTGCAAAAAGGTCTCAAATCCACTGTGTGAATGCTATATTGGGTATGAGCCCTGCTCCTCCTATATTGTACTGACAGGATCACTGCTTTCAGTGACAATATCTGCAATACAGGGTTCAGCTCCATTTGAAAACTTCCTCATGTCCACTTTCATATGAAAGCTGCCTCATTGTAAATGTCATTGGTGAAAGTGCAGATGCCTTTAAAAATTTGATCTCACCCACATAACTTAGGAGGAACAGTTTTTGCTGTGGAATTTTAACCCTTTCTGTAGACCTGAACAAGGGCCTTGTACACATCCAACAGGATTTCTACCCTTGTTGCTAGGAAACACTTTGCAGTTAATAATTTAAACTTCACTTGCGGACCAGGTGCTATCTCCTGTCATTGCTCTTTCAAAAAATTGTAGGAATAGGCAACCTTGTTAACCAGTGTATTTTGGAATTTTAAGAGGATGGAAGAGTCTAAGCTATATAAAACATGACTGCATTTACATGAACAAATTATCCATTTACAGGAAGCCAACCTAGTAATGTAACACTTTGGGTGCCCAGAATGTTCCTTTCCATCCTATTTTATCTTTTTCTCTTGTTCTGAGCAGGCAAGCAGATTTCCTAACAAAACAAAATAGTTGGCAATAGCCAACCACCAATTTCTGTTTTCTAAAAATGCTTATTGGGCTTATGCTAGGCATAGAAGAACTAAAGATTTTGCTGAAGTTCAGCACTTTCAGTTGAATTCAGTTTAATGTTTCTTTAAAAAAAAGGAATGTTAACCAAAAAGAAAAAAAAATGGGGAAAGTTTCATAGCAGATGAAACTTCTGGGAGATATATATGTCCACATTAGTGACTATAAAAATCATATTCAAGCTTGCCCATTAGGCCTGACCCCTTTGACAGTTTTTTTAGCTTTTTGAATCCCTGTTAAGCCTTGGAAGGAAATGCTTTTTGTCCATCAGGCACCCATTTCAGGCATCTTGATGGAAGGTTGATGTAACAGATTTCATTGATTTCACTAAATGTAGCAACTGATAGACTGACATGGTTGAGTTACAAGTGTGGGCAAGTTCATCATGGCTTCTCCGTATGACTGTTTCATTAAAGGGGGGAAAAAAGACGATGGAGCAAGCTGAAAAGTGTACGATTCTCATGGATATTGCACAGTTCCAGAAGGCAGTTAATGAAAAGATGGTTAAGTTACTCTACCATCTATTGTGTCAGGTAGAATGTTTTTCACCATTTCAATCTTTTTCCACTCGAATTTTTTTTTTTAAAATGTTGAATAGAATGTAACTTGACAAATATGCAATCATGGATAGATATTTTGCTGTAGGCGGCATATCAGCAGATTGAGGCAGGATAATTTTATGCATGGAAAGAATTACTCCCACTTTAAAGATGGAAATGAAGGGTCGTATCAAAGAATGTTATTATTGTACAAGTAAAGAAAATGGCTTTGTTAGTCATAGATGCACCAGGTACTTTAAATATGATATATATTTACACACACACACACACACACACACACACACTGAAAAGTACTTGCAATATTTCAGGTGTATATAATTTCCATATTAATAATTCTTGAACTGTACAGAACCGTACCGAATGGGGGTGTATTGTTAATAGTGTTAATAAGCTTTTGACAGCGCAAGCGTACTTATGCTGCCCAGACTTCAACACTATGTTCACAAAACTGTATTAACAGTTTGCAAGGACTGATGTATCAGGGAGATAATTACCAGAATGTGACAGGTGTCCTAGAATGAAAATGTTCCCTGTCACATAAACACACACACATATACAAACATATAAAAATGTATCAGAAATAACATATGCGCCAAAATGTAAGAACATTCTCCAGAACTAGAATTTCAATTAGTTTAAAATTAGTTTCAGATGAATTTCTCTATTTTACCAAGCAATAGATTAGTCTCTATAATCTTGGGACATATCAGTTTATGTGTATTAGATTTATAGCCAGAACACTGAGAATGTCTCCTACCAACAGACATTTATTTCCCTGTTTGGAACCATAAATCCATGTTACTGTTTTCAGCAGCTGATTACATGCCACATCTTGGTGGGGGGGGGGTAATGAATCGAATGAATAGAGTACCTTAACAAGGAATACTTTATGGATCTGCTCCCCACTATACATTTTCCATCCCACCCCACAGTTCTTCCCCCTCTGCCCCCCCCCCGCCACGATACCTTACAACTTGGCAATTGGAAATTGAATTGTCTTTGATTCCTAGAGATTTGTTGAATGCTTCAGGTCTATCAGGGCCATCAGTAGCCATGGAAGTCATTGTAATTTTGTGCTTCACTGTAAGACCTCTGCTTTTCCATGAACCCTTAGACCCACTTTCCCTCCACTATCATTCTTGTTTCTTCAGGCTTTTCCTCGAAAGAGGAGATTTTGCTGAGCAAGGGCTCTACTTAAGGCATTGGTACAGTTATGATCAATAGTTTCTGAGGTGGGAAGATTTTCCAAAGCTAGGCATTTCATTGTTCAACTATGACAGAAGTCATAAAACAAACAGACCTGTTGGCTCTGTCATCTTTGCCATCATTCATATGACTATGTATTAGTATTGCAACAGAGACTAAGAGTCAAATCAATATTTTCTATAAATTCAGGAAGGTAGTATAGAGTATAACCACTATTCCTGTCAAACCTCCTTTATAATGCTGCTCCTCTGACATTGAATAAGCAGTATTTGTTTTCAATGATGCCTTAGAGAAACCTCTTGGGGAATAACAAAAATAACCACTTTTACTTTTTTCTTTTTAAGACAGCCAAGAAACAGCAGAAATAATATGAAATACAATTAAATGAACATATCATTATCATTATCATCATTATCATCAATATTCTGTATATTTTCTAGGAGAGCCAATTTGGTGTAGTGGTTAAGGCACCGGGTTGCAACCAGGAGACTGTGAGTTCTAGTCCTGCCTTAGGCATGAAAGCCAGCTGGGTGACCTTGGGCCAGTCACTCTTCCAGTATTCTATTTTAGCAGAAGCACTAGCATAATGATTTTCCCCTCGGAGCTTGCATCATTAGTGATGGTTTATCCCTCTGCTTTATGCAACCAGATGTAACATCATGGCAATGGCCCTTTTCAGAGGTGGCAGCAACCTTCTAGAATCTCCTCCCATGTATAATACAGTAAGCAGAGTGTGTATATTAAAGGACCCTGATTTAAGTTCATGTTAAAATACTAATTTATTGGACTGTAGGCATAAAGGGAGCATCCAAATATCTGCAGCCGCTTTATTTTTAGACAGAAGAGAATAAGAATATCAGGAAAGGTAGGGTTTTTTGGAGGCTATGAACCTGGCCAAATTTCAGCCATGTAGTTTCAAGGGTGTTCTAGTTCAATAAAGGATGTCCTGCAAGTTATTTTTCTAATGTAATTACTTTTGCGGTGGGGGGGGAGGTATCTTCGAGACAGTTTTTGACTCCTGGTGACTCCCTGGACAAGTCCCTGCAGTTTTCTTGGCAAGGTTTTTTGGAAGTGGTTTGCCCTTGCCTTTTTCCTAGGGCTGAGAATGAAGGGCTGCTCCAAGGTCACCCAGCTGGCTTTGTGCCTAAGGCAGGACTAGAACTAACAGTCTCCCGGTTTCTAGCCTGGTGCCTTAACCACTATGCCAAACTGGGTCTCTTATTTACTACACCATGTTTAAGACAGAAATAATAAAGATTAGAAAAGCATAGCACATCAGGCTCCCAACCATCTAGCAAGTTGGCTAAATAAAAAAAGTGTTCTGCTTCTTTTGTGACCCTCCCTAAGGAAGTTGCTATTGAAGTTTGAAGAATATACACCCACTGACCACTCTCTTTTCTGGACTGGCGGTCTTGTTGGCATGGTTCATTGGCAGGTTGTCCACTTCTGGGAAGAGTAGATTCTTTTTAAAACTGAGTTGTTGTATATGTAATCCACCATAATATAAATAATCTGTACTGTATACAAGCATTCTATTTCAGCCCTACTTATGCAGTGATGAGGGCTGTCTCATTCAGTACCATAGAGGCAGATAAGTAACAGAAAGAAAATAGAGTTTGGTTTGGTTTTATTTGGGATAATGAAAGTAAATGAAATAGGAGATTGAAAAAACTAAAGAATTATAGATAGAATGGACATAGAAATTAACAGGAATTATACTATCAGTCAGATAAATAGACTGAGAATTTTAAAAAGGATAAGAATAAAAGAATTTGGGGAAGGTAATATCAATAAAAAAAGAGCAGCAAAATAAATTCAAGCCTCTCCCTTTCCCCCTCTCCCTCCAAACGAACTTTCCTAAACTAATTCTGGCAGAAGAATGAGACATGAACAGTAGAGAAATGATAAAATTCATGATCCAACTACTTGTGTCTATATCAGATAGCCCATCACTTCAGTGCTCTCGCTCAGTTTTGTAGGTATGTGGAAGGAAAGATTCAACAATGTTTGAGACTTTGGGTAGCAAAGATAGTATATTACATTTTGGAATCATCTCTGAATCTTTCCAAAGCAGTTCAAATCAAAGCCTGATTTGATCTGATGCCTCAAATCAATTTGAAGTTTCAAAGATTTGATTCAAAGTGATGATTCGCTTTAATCGCCTTTGAATCAAATGACTACTTTGAAGGTTCACATCATCCTAATGTATTTGTATCTTTTATCTCTATCTACAGTTCTATGAAAAATATTTGCCCTCCCCCCCGTTAGATTTTCTGAATTTTTCTATATCTTTCCCACTGAATGATAACAGAACTCCATGTTGAACCTAATGATATATAAGGAGAGTCTGAGATTTACATGTGCTTCATTTATGTCACAAACAAATCATCCAATGTGCAATGTGTCCATGTGAAAAAATAAATAGCCCCCTTAGTTCAAAATCAGTTCAATGAAAGGGTAACTAGGGCCAGTTGTATGAGTACTTCCTTAAAAAACTGGTCCTCCCTTCCCTTCCCTTCCCTTCCCTTCCCTTCCCTTCCCTTCCCTTCCCTTCCCTTCCCTTCCCTTCCCTGCCCTGCCCTGCCCTGCCCTGCCCTGCCCTGCCCTGCCCTCACTCACACACACACACACACACACACACACACACACACACACAAACAGAATGTGTATGTGACTTTAAAGTTCCAAGATGACTTTTTCCCTGAAACTCAGAAATTCAGATATCCACTCGTCTCTCCTCTGTGCTACTATTATCAGCACTTGCCAGATAGCATGCATTCATCAGTTCATGTATCTCATCCTTCAGTAGCAAGAGCTCTTTTATTGGTCCATTCATTTTTTTAATCTCTCTTCAGTCCATCCTGTATATACAGCAACCTCTTTGATTCCACAGATTTTCTTTTCTGGTGCAGGTGGGTAGAAATGCAACCTGTGAAAATGGGTCACCTTCAGATCTGCTGCCTACAATGCTGTGTATGTCTTAATGCCTGTAACTTTTAGGGCCTTAACATCTGCTGTTACCTTTGGTTCTTGACAGAGCAGCAGCACAGATGCCATTTTTCCTGCTTTTATTTAATGGGATCTCGAAACATAAAAGTGTTAGTAGTTATTAGTAGTGTCGAATTTAAAATTAACAAAGAAACTATGAAATGGAGATGTTTCCCATTGTCTGTACTGTTTGCATTCTGGATATCTGCAGTTTGCCAAAGGATTTGACTACCAAATCTTCCTATAATGAAGAGCCACATGGGAAAAAAACCACAGCTGTTAGCCACAGGCTACACCCATGTGCTTTGCCACCAATGACCTAATTTTCCAAGACAAAAAAAATTCCAAGCATTGGCAGAAGCATACACTAAAATACCCTCTCTGGATTGTAGGGTGGTTCCTTCCACATAGGGTTACAAGATATCTGAATGGGCAAAGGATGGCATGAGCAATTGGAAAGGAGAACAAATGGGGGGAAAGGAGGACAGATTCCTTTACTTTTTCCAGCATCAAAAAGACTAGTTTTTCAGTGGCACAAATGTGCTAGAGCAGGTCAGGAGGCAAAAGCCTTTGAAGTGTAACTAATTAACGTCTTGTCAATTTCTGGCAACAGCTGGAGGGTAGTAATCAATTAATGAAGGTCACAGAGCTGAACTTGTTAACTTGCGGGTAGCACTTTTTGAGGGGACGCGGTGGCGCAGCGGCTTGATGACGCTGAAAGTTGCCGGCCAGAAATGGTCGACGCTTCAGTGGTTTGAGTCCAGCCTTTGCGTTAACAGGGTGAGCTCCTGTTTCCTCCCCAGTTCCTGTCAACCCAACAGGTCGAAAACTCACGTGAGTAGATAAATGGGGACTCTCACTCCGGTGGGAGGAAAAATGCTGGCGGCGCCTTGCAAAAAGGAGCCGGGAGCAGTTGCCAGTAAGTGCGAAAAAAACCACGCTCGCCCGAAAAAAAAGGGCGCCAAGCAACAGAAACCCCGCCTCCTGTGCTCGCCAGCTGGGCTCTGCTCTAGGAAGGAGGCTCTGGCAAACCACTTCCGAAAAACACTTGCCTTGAAAACTGCAAGGACTCGTCCAAGCAGTCACTGCAGAGTCGGTAACAACAGAGCGCAGATTAAAAAAAAAAAAAGTACTTTTTGGGGTAGTGCCACAAGCTGCTCAGGAAGAGATAGCTTGAGATACTCAAAAACCTGGACAATGTTTGATTTTAAGACCATGCCTGCCAGACGAAGGACACGTCCTCCTTTTGCCAGGATCTGGTAACCCTATTTCCACATCAATCTGTTGTCTTCCCCATACTTAACAAGGGGATCTATCTGACAACTCTACTTTTCATATGAGAGATCCATGAATATTTTCTTCATCTTAAATCAAAATTCATTTCCCATCTTTGCATTGTTTCCTTTCTTCAAGATATTCACACCAGAACTAGACCAATTTGGCCTGATTTACACATGTCAAAGAATGATCAAGTACAACTGACTTGATCAATTACCATTTCAGACTGCAAGTGAAGAGGGCAGTGGCATCTATAAAGGGGATCAAAACAGGCAAGATGGCAGTCACAGCATCAGAACTGAAGCTTTTGCGTCCACACTGTTTTTGTTGTGTTGTGTTGGCAGCGTTTTTACTGTGATGTTGTAAATGCCCAGAGTTGCAGAGAAAATTGGAACAACAACAACAACAACAACAACAAAACAGACAAAATAATAGAAAAGGAAGAAGCTAAAGTGCTCTAGGAGTGTAGAATTCAAACAGACAAGCACCTGCCACACAACACCCCAGACTTAACCATTGTTGATAAGAAAGTCTGCATAGTGGACATTGCAATACCTGGAGACAGCAGAATAGAACAGAAAGAACTGGAGAAAATCACCAAATATAAAGACCTGCAAATAGAAATAGAACGACTATGGCAAAAGAAAGCAAAGATAGTACCAATAGTTATAGGCACCTTAGGTGCAATCCCAAACCACCTGGAGCACCACTTGAAGACCATTGGCATTGACAAAATCACCATCATCATTGCAAAAGGCAGCTTTACTTGGAACAGCTTACATCCTGCAATGATACCTTTGGCACCATCAAACAACATCTGCCTATCCCAGAGGGACATTCCCTGCCAGCTTCCCCATTGACTTTGCTTGTGGGAAGCCAGCAAGGAAGGTCACAAATGGCAATCACGTGACCATGGGATGCTGCAAATGTTGTAAGTGCAAGCTGGTTGCCAAGCACCCAAATCCAATCCCAGGTCCTTGGGAAGGACTTGAGAGGTGGATAAAAATGCCAAATCCAGTCTAAACATCTGGCTGACTGTGCAACCAATAGTAATATAACAATTCTCTCTAGTCTGGCAAGTACTAGTTCCTAACTTGCCAGCTTCATCCTTTATGGCACTTGAGAGTCCTTTCTGATAATTGTGCCTGCTGCAGGAGCATCAAGAGAGAGCAGAAAATATTTGTAATCAGCTTGAAATATGATCAAGAAATGACCCACGGTAATCACAAAAGTTTACTAAATAGCGATACAAATAATTCAATCAATCCCCAAGCAGAGTTCAAGATCCATCCTGGGATTAAAAATCCAAGATAGCAGCTAGGCTTGCTACCAGCAAAGTGAGGACCTAATTCAAACTTTGTTCCAGTTTTAACTGCTGCTAACAGAGTTATTAAAGCAGAGCCTTTAGAACTATACTGGGGATTCAGCTATGTGAAATCCAAGCCATCTAGAGAAAAATCTTCCTTAGAGGTAACTTTCCTCCCCTCCTTTTATGAGCTGGAGCTGAGAGGATCCTGTTCTCCCACTCAGGTGTGGAAAACTCATCCCTGAACCCTCTGCCTCTTATCTGAAGCTTCTTTTGGAATATCCAAAACAGAGGATTTTTATGAATCTTCTGATAACTTTTCTGCATTAAAGCATATCAGATTGGTGCTTACAGAGGCTTGCTGCTTAACAGAGGTCAGAACCATCAGTGTGAAATGAATGGTTTGGGAAGAAGGCTCATCTGCTTGGATTGGTGGGGCTGTGGATAGAGTTGATATGGGGAGGCCATTCTGCCAGCATAAAAAGCTGTAGGGCTACGCAAGCCACATCTTCTAAGTTGATCTTGGGAGCCTGATTCTCTAGAGCAGTGTTTCTCAACTTTGGCCACTTGAAGATGTGTGGACTTCAACTCCCAGAATTCCCCAGCCAGCCATGCTGAAGTTCACACATCTTCAAGTGGCCAAAGTTAAGAAACACTGCTCTAGAGGCAATGTTGCTTGGGTAGCTCTCACAAACACAGTCTTATTTCCACATTTTTTTTAAAGCTCTGAAAGCAGATGTTTCAATAAAATAATTAATGACACCAAGTCATTATTCCCATAACAAAAACATTGTAGCATGTACATTAACTATATTCTGCAGTGTCTAGGGTTTCTTTCTCCTCTGCCTATAGATTGAAGCAGCAGAAGCTCTTATGATTATTAAAAGGAAAGAAAGATGATCCAGGTTCCTTTTAGGTACTCATAAAAAGCTATCTCTGCCTTACATCTCTAACTGTATTTTTCCTGCTATAGAAAGACAGCCTGACACTTATAAATTTGTTGGCAACCCTGCCTGACATGCTTTTATAAGAGCCAAACATTTGCTTTCAAGCTTCCTGAGCAATCTGCTGCTTTCAGATCCAAATTGAGCAAAATGACTCCATGTCTTTGTGGCTCCCCAGAGACCTGCCTAACTTTAAAGGCAAGTAACGTGGCAGGGAATGAGAGGAGGGAAAAAAGGAGACTCCTGCTCATCTATCTATATTGCATTCATTCCAAAAGATCATTAGCTTCATATCTGTAGCAGAATCATTATTCTTCCATACGATTTACAGCATTATACCCTTGGTATGCTTCCAGTCTAGGCCCCCAGTAGTCTTCCTTCTTCATTGGGCCATCCATTCAAGACCTCCCTACGCTGTATGGTTTCTCCCACTGCCACTTGTGGTTCCACTTTCTTCCTTGGATGATCTGATACATTAATCTGCAAAACATTATTGTAACTATGGAATGGGTTTGGAATTGGCACAGCATTCCTGTTCAGGGCTGGTTTGCTCTCTTGATTTAGCTCTTTGGTTAACTCTTCCATAGGTCATGGAATGAAGAAACATCTCCCTCAACCCTTTGCAGAGGGGATTAATAACCAAAGAAGCAGGAGTGTTGGCTGAAGCTGTATCTAGACATAAGGGCACCACAACTGTTTCCTTTCTCTCTAGTGGCCTGTCTTTAGAGTTTTGCTTAATTCATAATTGCAGAATCAGTTTTGATTGAGAACTGCAAATTCCCTGGAATTCATTGGGGGCACATACAAGGGAGAATGTGCATGTGGTCAAGCAGAAATTAAATTCAGAATAAATATTTGAATTCTTAAGAAAATGTTTTTTCTTAAATCCCACCTTTTTTTTTTTTTTAGAAGTTTATTTCACCCAGCTTTTCTAACCTATTTTTAGTATTACCTTACTTGCTGAAAACAGGCAGCAGAGGAGTGTATTAGGGGGACAGAAAACATGGGTTAATGAGCCTATGATTTATATCTGCATAGTGCTACTGATATAAGCAATAAATGGGCCCAGGCAAACTCATAAATGTACATTAGCAGTACAATGAGGTTCAGATGCTTTCCAAGGCACAGGACCAGATAATATAGAACAGTTTTACAGCCAGCCCTAAATTTGGGACATGTAAAGGGAGTTGCTGGGAGTCAGGTGGCATCATCATCATCATCATCTGACCTTGGGGTTAAGAAAGGAATGAACAAACCATTAAGGGGGGATTACACAGTCCTGAGAAAGAGGAAAGTATAACAAAGAAACTCAAAATAACCCTGCCTTGATTTTGTTTAATATAAAATGTGACAGAGAAAACCCCATCCGGACCTTCACAGACTCCAGACACCAGGATAAGATGTTCATGGCATCTATCTGGGAGATGACTAGGGCATGAGTGACTGTGAGCAGAGCCTCCTGATCCAGGAATGGGCTCAACTGGCATACAACATGAAGCCGTGCAAAGGGCCTTCCTAGCCACGACTGTCACTCCCTCTCTGAGCAGGAGTCATGAGTCTAGGAGGACCCCTGATGGTGCAATGGGTCTGTTTGGGGCAACCCTATCCAGCACCAAAGATGGCATAGTCCTAGAACCAGCAGGTCCCAAAATCCAGAGCCACTCAGTCTTGCCAGAGTTCAGCTGAAGCCTGTTGTTCAGACCCCGCACAGACTCCAGGCACTGGGATAAGTTGTTCATGGTATCTCTTAATTTGCCAGGGGCAGAGATATATACTGTAAGTGGGTACCATCAGGGTACTGATGATATCTCACCCCATGGTGATGGATGAGCTCACCCAATGGCTTCATGTAGATGTTGAAGAGGAGAGGAAGGAGCACCAAGCCCTGCAGAAACCCACAAAGAAGGGGTTGAAGGTGTAAGGTTTGCCCCGTTCGACAGAGAAACTCCCGTGACACGTGTGGTTCACAAAAGAGGTTTACTCATGCATAACGTAGCAGTCACAAGCAAAGCCAGGACTGGCTTGGTACATTTACATTACTCCTTTATAGTTGTCTCAATCCCCCCGCGGGCCCCGTTGCTAGGTTACATATTACAAATTAGATTGCAGATTGCCCCTGTAATCCCCCCCTTCTACTGGAATGGCAGGTTCAGCCCAGTTCTCTTGTTTCTTTGATTGTTGTTGCCTGTGGCGTGGTCGTTGCCTTCCTTGGGGCTTCTGTCGCGCGCACAGCCGGGGCATCCCCTCACGCGCTGATCTCTTCCTCAGTTCCGCGGCTCTCTCCTTTGCCTATAGCGCCCGCGGCCCTCCGGCGTTAACACCACGCATCCGCTCCAGATTAGTGAAGTGGCGCCAGGTGGCCCATTCATTAGCTTGCGGTTTCGCATTTCCTCTTTCTGCGCTGGCGCTCGAGCGGTGAAATTGACTAAAGCACGGCTGGGCAAGTTCCTAGGCGTGCAGTGCCGGCTGAACCTGACAGAAGGTAGGATCTCCTCTTCACAGTCACTACTGACTGGCATCAACCCTGGAGAAAGGAGGAGAACCAGCACAATACAGCTCATCCCGAATCCCCGGAGCTGGTCCAGAAGGATACCATGATGGCAGGTACTGAAGGCCGCTGAGAGATCAAGAAGAACAAGAATAGACACACAACCTTCATCCTGCTCCCGCCAGAGATATCTAAAAGTACAACCAATGCCATTTCCATCCCATATCCAGGCCTGGAATCCTGACTGAAAGGGGCCCAGATAATCTGCTTCATCCAGAGTCCTCTGAAGATGCTGCGTGACCATCTTCTCAACCACCTTCCCCAAAAAGGAGAGTTAGATACTGGGCGAAAATTGTCCAGTACACTGAGACCCAGTGATGGTTTCTTGAAGAGGGGATGAAGCAACACTTCCTTAAGGAGCAGAAGAATAATCCTCTCATTCAAGGAGGAATTTACCAGCACCAGAACCCACCCACATACCCCACATACCCCATATACTCCCAGGCAGCTTTACTTAACCAGGAGTGGCATAGATCTAAAGAGGTGGTGGCTGAGTTCACAATCCTAAGGAACCTGTCCACCTCCTCAGACCCAATAGGTTCAAACCAATCCCAGATTACAGGGCAAGAATCTGCCCCAGGCACTTCCTTTCTGCAGTAAGGTCGCAGCATCCAACTGCAATCGAAACTGAGTGACTGTGTCTGACAAAAGCTGAACAAATTCCTCCACATGCCCCTGCAAGTGGTACTCTGAGCCCCCTTTATCCAAGAGGGCTCATGTCACCTGAAATAGGGCTGTGGGGTGGCTGTCTGTGGATGCAATAAGGGCGGAGAAGTACTAGTGCTTCGCCACCCTTACCGCCACAAGGTGGGCCTTAATAACAGCTCTGACCTGGGTTCCGTCGAGTTTGTCCTTCATTGTGCCAGTGACACTCCAAATGTCTCTTCTCTTGTTTCATCTCCCTCAACCACAGGGAGTGATAGGATCCTTGAGAGAGGAGAGGTCACATGGGCATGATCCAATCCAAAGCCTCAGCTACCCCCTTATTCTGGTGACCAAGGCTTCAGATGGACCATGCAGCAGGCCAGCAGGAACAGCCCCCAGTTCCTTCTGAAACCCATCTAGGCCCATCAGTCACCAGGGGCAGATTACTCTAATGGGTCCAGTCTCCTTGCAGTAGATAGTGGCACTAGAGAATCCCATGGAAATCAGGGTGTGATATGCCATGAGAAGGGAGATATCAAAAGCTTCCCAAATTTCAGATCACATAGCCACTACTCCATCAGGTCCAATATGTAACCATTGTCCTGTGTCAGGCTCTGGATGATCTGAGATAGGCCCATGGCCATCATGTTGGCCATGACCTCCTGAGCCACTTCAGACCCCACTCCTAGAGAAGGAAGATTGAAGCCCCCCAAAACCATAAGTCTGGGGAATTCCACTGCCAACCCAGAAATGGAGCTCAGGCAGGGAGGTTGCTATGTAGCAGGGAGGCTGGTACAACAGCAACCATCTCAACTGATCAATAGAGCCCAACCTAATGAACAGGGCCTCACACCCAGTGATCTGTGATGCAGCGCCCCTAAAACTCTAAGAGACTCTCGGATGACAATCCGAGGAATATCTCCATTCCTTTCCCAGAGTCTTAGCTGATGCCAGACCTGAAACCCAGCTGGACATATCTCTGAAAGGGCTACCCCTCCCATCTTCCAGATCCAGCCAGGTCTCAGTGATAAATGCCAGATCGGCCCTTTCATCAGTGATTAGATCACTAATTGGGAGGCCTTATTATGGACCAACCTGGCATTTAGAAGCAGCAGCCAGAGGCCAGGGACACTGACGTTCTGCTGAGGTACTGGGGCTGAGATCAAGGAGCTAGAATGAGAAACTGGTATAAACCAGTGGTCCCACGTTCCCTGAGAATGGCCCAATCCCTGTCTCCCACCATATCTCCCCATTCCCCTAACCCCATTATATTATAGCCTGCCTCTGTCCCCACAACAGCAGCCCTATCCTCACATCCAAGTCCCTCAAGACCCAAGACTGGGAACCTCCTATTTTCCACTCCAATGATTCCTGGGAGGAGAAGCTGGGCACCCCAAGGCACTTTAGCTTCACAAGCTCTCAGCGCCATCAGGGACCTAACCACCATCTCCCCAATCATTATAACACACTCACACACAACCACACATTTATACATACTCACAAGGAGCCCTTCCTTGCTGCTCCCACCAACTGGTAGGGCTGCCTTCCATTCACCCCCCCCCCAATTCCTCTTTTAGGTCTCACCCAGAAAAAGGAATCAAACATCAAGTCACAGCCAGAAGATGGAGCTGGGTTGTTTTCTTCCTTCCTCCTTTCCTTCCTACTCAGGGCTAACCCAGAGAGATAGTAAAAGTGGTCTCCACCGGGCAAAGGAGGTCCACAGCAGCCTGCCACTCTACTGTAACCACCTCTCACCCAGCCATTGTGCACACCTTCCAGGCTCAAACAACAAGAAAGGTAGATGATACAGGAAGAGGGCAGTCAATAACAGAAGTGTCCAGCAGCATTCAACAACATCCAGCATCCAGCAGCGTCTAGCAGCAGCAGAAAATGAAGAGTGCAGAAGGATCATCTCCACGCAGCTGAGTCCAGGCACCAGGCATAACCAAATCCACCAACGTGGTCAGCAGAGCAGCCGGAGAGCAAGCAAGTCTCTCTTCTGGCATCCTCCAGCCCACTCCTCAGCCCGGTCCTCCAGACAGCAGCCCAAAACTACTGCCAGGTTCAAAAAGCTGCCACCCAGTCCAACTAGCCATGAACAGAGACAGCTTGGCAAGCTTAGCAAGCACGGCTAGCCAAACACTGCAAAACTCCACAAAAAATGCTGTAAAAATGCCGCAAAGCGAAAATGCGGCAAATGACAAACACAGCCATCCTCTGCTCCACTCCAGTCAGATCCATTCCTCCAACCTCCAGCCCAAACAGACACAGGCAACTGCCCTCAACAGCATCCTCACCACAACAAACAAACAATCATGAGGACAGCCTGACCATGGCTCCCTCTCTCTTCTCCATCTTAACCTTAATTTGAGGTTTATAACGGTGCCCACTTTTTGGCTTGCATTAAGCAAAGTGGCCATCCTGTGCCTCCTGCAGAATTTCTTCTCAAATTTCTATTCTCAATTTCTCTTTTGTTGCTATGTACCTTTTTATTTTTAATTTTTACCATTACTACCTGAATCAGTTTTAATATAGATGCTCAGACAGAAACTCTAATGCTAGGCTATAAAATAAGATATTTTCCACTAACAGCAGCATCTGTCTTCTTAGCAGCTCAGGTAGGATGCCAGCCTGCTCTGCCGGCTTGATTAAGCTGGCCGACTCAGCCCTCCTGTCTTTCCTCCTGCTGCCTCTGTAAGGATTGACTATGTTAATAAAGTGGGGAAATGCACTCTAGTGCAAACTCTCCATTGTCTGCATCTTACTGTGGATATCTCACAAGGCTACTATAAGTTTTCATAAAGAGGCCACCAGCTCATCCAAAAGGATTTCATGAATATATGATGGTTGGGAAGGAGGACACATTCTCTTTGCTTGTGTTATTGACTCACAAGGCCTTTACCTACAGTCCCACCAACCCTCCACTCAAAGAGCTTTTGGGATAGTTGTTGTGTTGATAATCAAGTTGGAAAAGGCGCATTACAAAAAATTTTTAAAAAATGTGCCACACAAATGCCATAAAACAATAAAATCTCACTTGGGAAAAGTATTCATTCTTCTTCTGTCTTTTCATATACTTTGTAGGAGAAAGAGTTTCAAGAGCAATTGACCACATACAGAAGAGGTAGAGAACCCGCCACACTCTACTTTTTCTGAATTGCAGTGCTCAGTTTCCCTCACTATGAGGGCAAGGGTACAAGGACTTGTAGCTGAACAACCTTTGGAAGGCCTCAGAGAATATGCTATGTTTCAGAGTGTCTCTATAGATGGTTAATATTTTACAATCACTGGAAGTTTCACTTGCTTTCATTTTGTTTCATTACAGAAATTGTCTGTCACACATTACACTAAGCAATAATTTGCTTCACAGTTGTTTCTTGTTTAAACCATAACTAACTGAGTTCACTTAACAAGCTAAGTCATAACCACAGTAAGGTTTAGTGTATTGTGTGAATCCAGGCGTAGCCTTCACATCATCTGCAATGTTAGTTCTCCTAAGTTTCAGTTTCTTTAATTTTGCTATAGCTTCTCATGGAGAGGGTAAACTGTAAGTGTTTGCGTTTACCTTTAAAAGCCTGGACAAAGAGATGGATCCCTACAGATTTCTGTTTGATAGCAAGCTTTTAGGCTGAATCAGAACTGCTTTAGAAAAAATTAAATATACATTCCTTGTTCACAATTATGTGTTATTTGGGATCTCTTTCTACAGTGTTGGGGTGACATGCACAGACTTAGCAACTATTTACTACTTTCGCTTTTAATTCCTTTTCTTTAATCCTGCCATATAATTATGTGTGTATTTTTTTTATTATAGAGTTATGAAGAAATTATTTTGTTAGTTACTGGTTGGACTATGCATGAAATAATAATGGTACTTAGTGAAAAACCATCGGGGGTGAGTGGGGGGAGATTGGTTTCTTTCTCTACAGAGGTCAAGGCCACCCTGCTTCAAGCTATTGACTCTGGTAGACAAGGATGTAGCAGTTGACCTCAATGAAGGACAAGTTTACTTACTATGTTTAGAGTGCTGAGTCTGTGTACAATGGCTTTTCCAGTTAGCCTGTATCATTGATCACTGACTACTCAATTCAATTCAACTGTTTTTTGAAGTTAGAAAAAACATCTCCTAGTCCAGAAATGAGAACCTGGATCAATACCTCCTGTTGATATAATCCTCCTGAATCATAACTGCAATGAACCCTGACCACCATGATAAGAGATGCTGCAAATTGTGGTTAAGCAACATTTGAAGTCTGTCTCTAGTTATAGTCAGTCTCCAGGTTATCCCAATTATGCCAGGGGGAGCTTCAAAAAATCCAAATGCCTTCTCTCCCCCATCCTGATTGTCCTACCTTATCTTCCCTGATTCCATAGCCTGCATAATTATCCTTTCCCTTCCATTAACTTTTCCAAGGAATGTCAACTGCAGAGTCATGAAAAGTCATTCTGTAAATTTCTTCCTTGCCATTTAGACTGTTGCACTCACATCATCCCAGATGGCGAGGAGACATTCAAAAGGAATTGTTGAAGGATGTTAAAGTATGATTATTCTACATAATGGATAGTTTCTTATGTCCCACATCATTTTGTTGGCAGACAAGCATTTAATCTATATGCAGTTTTACAAAAACTAAATCGTACTGACCTAACCTATATACAAACCAGAATAAAGCTATAAAGGAAAATCACCCTTCATGCCATTTTGCATGCCACAATATAAAGTAGGCACAAAATGCATATATAAAGAGAAATGCACAAGAATGTACATATAAATATTCATGCGTATTTTTTATTTACATATCTATGTGTGTGCGCACACACCGTTTTTTAGGGCTATGCAGAGCTTCAAGAGGGGGCTTTCCTTCAGTGAAACTTTGAGTGAAGCAGCACCTTGTTGAGAAAGAACAATCCTCTGTTGCAAAACATCAGATATGAGAAACTGGGCCACTTCGTGACCCAGTTGACAAATGGGCATCTATGTATGTGTATGTGTGTGTGAATCTCATCTCACACACATTCCAGATTTAATATAAAACATTGTATTTCAGACATAATTCTGAAATGGTGCTTCAGAGCACAAATGTAGCATCTGTCTGCAACTCTTTAAAACAGCTATATCTTTTCCTGGAATTGCACAGGAAGCTGCCGCACAAACACCTCAATACTTTAAAGAGTTGCAGAGAGGTGCTATGTGCCCGGTCCTATGTCCTGAAGAACCTTTTATGAAATATTTTCCAAGCACTGCACAATCGATATAAATGTAAAGCTGGAAAAATTAAGAAACAGAGTTAAGTCAAACTTTATAGATTCCCCCATCTCTAGGAGGGAAATGGTGTTTATTGTTCCTATAAAGAGCAGAAAATGTAGACTAATCGATGTTTAGGAGAAGGACTTTGGTGCAGTGGAAAAGCATATACTCAACAGGCTGAAGTTCTCGGCTCAGATGAAAAACATTTTTTTCCAAGATTGCGGAGAAGTACTGCCGCTCACAGTAGGGATAAATTGACAAATTGTTTCAGTTAGTGTAAGGCAGCTTCTTCTGTTCTATTGTATACATTGGAGTAATAGTATCAAAGGCAGCAGTCAACATTTGTCTTGCAAGCAGTTGGACTAATTTTTAACAACTGTTGTAGAATCTTTATTTTATTGCACAATGCTGAGATGTAACACCAATTTTGTGGGTAGAATAAATTCTCTTTTTTTTTTTCCAAAAGAGAGAGTGAGCAGGCCGTTCAAAAAGGGTAGTGCTTCTTCCATTCCCATCTCTCAGCTCTCTTTGAAAAGTGCTACAAGGTTATCCTCTCTCCTCCCTTCTTCACATCAGATCAGAGGAGAGTGTCAGTTCATATACTGGAATCTTTGTGTGCTATCATTTTACAAGATGTGGGTCATCCTTGTCGCCTTCCCATTTGCACCATTTTCAAACGAACTTTTACAGTGGCAGCTATGAGTGAGTACCCTGTGTGTTAGAGCCAAGGGCAATGCCCCAGGCATACAGAGTCAGTGTAGGGTTTTTTTCCCCCCTTTTTAAAAACATCTATATCCAGTTGAAAGTACACTTGAACAATGATCCATGAGAATGTACATCTTTTATCTGATTAACTATAATTGCTGAGATTGAATGGCGCATTCAAAGATTAGATGCCATTCTGAAACAAAACAAAGTGGAATCTTTGGTAATGTACTACATCAGTCTTTCCCAACTTGGTGCCCTCCAGATGTGTTGGATCTACAACCCCCCTCCCCCAATTCCCAGTCAGACTGGCTGTCTTACAAACCCACTTCTCAAGAGCAGCATTTCAGGGAAGGCTGTACGGTATATGGGTATAGGACAGTAGACCAATATTTAGTGAAGCCCGGATGGTTTGCTATCATTTTGAAATGTTTACTTTTGCTGACATTTCTTCCCCCCCCCCCCGATTATATATTGTGTTTTATTTATATTGTTGTTTTAATGTTAAATTCTGTTTGCTGCCCAGAGTTGCCTTGGAGTGAGGGGAGGTTATAGAAATTGAATTAAACAAACAAATAAACAAACATGTGATCAGACATATTGGATGGCTTTTAATAGATATATAGACTAGTATGGCTTGCTGCATACCTTTGTACAATTATTAAAGCTTTGGAATACCTTTCTTTTACCCATGAATTATCCATGTATCAAAATGTAAAGAACACAAGGTAACAGGCTATAACCTACCAGCTGTGCTATATTTCTTAGCTGAAATTGCCCGGGTGTGTGTGGGACTGGGGGGTGTATGTGTATGTATGAAGTAGTATACTCCCAGGGTTGGGTGAATATAGTCTGAGAAAAACCATTGGGAGTGGACACATTAAAATTATTGATGATGCTAATTAAAAGATTGTTGACACTTATGGAAGACTTTTGGAGAACACAAAAGGATCCAGGTGGATTCAGAGGTCTGACTAATTTACCAGCTATTCCCAGATACCTGTTTGGAATAAGCTGCTTCTGATCAAGAAGTTTCTATTTCACCTTGGTAATTGATAGTCACCAAAAATCTATTAATTATTTTTTAATCCTTTAAAAAATTTTCTGTCTACAAATGAACTATGATGTATCATTGCATATAACATGCAGATTTTTTTTAAAAAAGATACATCATCCGACAAGACAGGCAATGGAGAGAAAATGTAACCTTCCTTTCCCGCTGCAGTCCCCCCTTCTTTGAAGCTAGTACTATATTGGAACAATATCATTACTGGTATCAATGAAGGATTTCCTCCACAAAGTATATTCATATTTAACATTACATGCCAACTGGCCCTAAAATAATGTCTTTACCCAACAAAAGCAACTTCCACATGTGAATTATACTTTGTACTTTTCATCATCTTGAATCTATGGCCAATTATATTTGTTGGCAGCCTCAGCTTCCAAATGAGAAAAGGCGGCATTCCTTATCTCTTTCTCTTTCTACCCATAATTATATAACTGTTGCTTCGCTGTTATACAATACATCATAGTCTGTCTTTAAGCAACTCTTGATATTCTTTTGGTTCTGCAAATCACTTATTTTAGATATAGCTGTTTATCCAGCTGATCATCTATATCTAGGTGTTTTGTCTATATGTATTTTTATTGGCCTTCTATTTGGGAACTATATATTTTTATCTGTAATTTGCTTACAGATTAGTCTATGACTAATAAGTTCTAATTCTATAACTGTGCATCATGTTAGTGTTCTCTTTGAACTATCTTAAACATTAACCTTATACAGTATATTAACCTTGTCTTGTACCAGTTCCTTGTTCCAACTCTCTAAACTCAACTCCTGTGCCCGGTCAGGAGAGCTTTAGAAGCCCTGGCTTCTGGCTGCTGATAGTAAATGCCAAGTCAGTCTGTTATAAGGCCTCCCTCATCTGTGATTTATCACAGATGAGAGGGCTGACCTGGCATGTATTATTGAGACCTGGCTGGGACCAGAAGGGGGGAGGTCCCCTTTCAGAAATGTGCCCAGCTAGGGTTCGGGTGTGGCATCAGCCGAGACCTCAGGGCAAGGGGTTGGTATGGCAATCATCATCCAAGAATCTCTTAAGGTTTTCAGGGGCATTGCCCCATAGTCTGCCCAATGTGAGATGCTTTTCATGAAGTTGGGCTCTAGGGATCAGTTGAAATTGTTGCTGTGTGGGGGTGTCATGTGGGTGGGTTCTGTTGGTGGTGAATTCTTCCTTGAATGAGGGGGTTGTTCCTCTGCTCCTGTTCATTTGCCCCCTCCTCAAGAAACCATTGCTGGAACTCAGCATACTGGACAATTTTGGGGGAAGGTGGTTGAGAAGGTGGTCATGCAGCAGCTTCAGAGGACTCTGGATGAAGCGGATTTTCTGGACCCCTTTCAATCAGGATTCAGGCCTGGGTGTGGGATGGAAACAGTATTGGTTGTGCTTTTAGATGATCTCTGGTGGGGGTGAAATGGAGGTTGTATATGCATCCTTGCTCTTCTTGACCTCTCAGTGGCCTTTGATACCACTGACCATGGTATCCTTCTGGACTGGCTCCAGGGACTGGGGTTGGGTGGCACTGTATTGTGCTGGTTCTCCTCCTTTCTCCAGAGCCAATACCAGGATGCTGATGATACCCAATTATACATCTCTGCCCATGGCAAATTAAGCAATGCTATGAATGTCTTATCCCTGGAGGTGCCTGGAGGCTGTGTGGGTCTGGATGGGGAACAACAGGCTTCAACTGAACTCTGGCAAAACCAAGTGGCTCTGGATTTTGGGGCCTGACTATGCCATCTCTGGTGCTGGATGGGGCTGCATTGCCCCAGACAGACCGGTTGCAGAATCAGGGAGTCCCCCTAGACTCACAACTCCTGCTCAAAGAGCAAAGGATGGCCTTTGCACAGCTTCATGTTGTGTGCCAGTTGAGCCCGTTCCTGGATCGGGAGGCTCTGTTCACAGTCACTCATGCCCTAGTCACCTCTCAGATAGGCTACTGCAATGATCTCTACATGGGACTGTCCTTGAAAACAGTTCAGAAGCTTCAGCTGGTGCAAAATGCAGCAGCACAGGGAGTTATGTGTGCCTCTAAAATGGCACACGTGATGCCTCTGCTCTGCAAGCTGCATTTGTTACCAGTTTGCTTTCACGTGCAATTCAAGGTGCTGGTTTCGACCTTTAAATCCCTTCATGACTTCCTGAAGGATATCAGGGATGGGGCCAGTCTCACCTCAGGGGGGATGATGTTCCATGGGGCAAGTGCCATGGCAGAAACTGGGTTATTTGAGAGACTGGGTTGTTTGAGGCACTGCCTGTCCCCAGCTACATCTGCCCAGCTGAATTTTTTTAGTTGTTAGTTTTTAATGATTGCTTTTTATTGTACACTGCCCAGAGTCACAAATCTGTGAGCTGGGTGGCTATATAAGTATAAGCTAGCTAGCTAGATGATGGTTAGATGATGGATGGATGGATGGATGGATGGACGGACGGACAGACAGACAGACAGACAGACAGACAGACAGACAGACAGACAGACAGACAGACAGACAGATAGATAGATAGATAGATAGATAGATAGATAGATAGATAGATAGATAGATAGATAGGAGAGAGACAGAGAGACCGACCTATAGATTGTCTGTGGAAAAACAGTGCTGCTGGGAAAATCAGTGTTTCCATTTGGGGACTAGTTCCTTGTTCAAGTCTTATTAGAGGAAACCTAATCTGATCTGAATATATCAAAATTTAAGGATTAGATTAACCCTCAGTGATCCTGATCTAGAAAACTTTAAGCACACTTGAAGGCAGATCCAAAAGGCCTCTTTATAGGCTGCTGAAGGCTGCTGCAAAAAGGTGATGTTCAACTTGGTATATAGCTGAACATAGGTCAAGAAGAATTTCTTGATCCATGTTCAGCTATATATCAAGTCGAACATCACCTTTTATGAGCAGAATGCATCAGATGTAAATGGACTTGTTTCCATCTCACTAAACTTAGGCTGGAGAAGAAGCTACAGAACTCATGAAATGTTAAAGAGATATTCTTGTGTCCTCTACCAACATCTCAAGACAAATATTTCACATGTCAGTCCCAAGTTAGCTGATTGATGCAGACCAGAAAACCTGCTCAAATGAGTATTGTCCCGTATTATTTTCAGAAAGAAGGGAATGACATAGTCAAGATGGGGATCAATGAACCTTTAGCAGTATCACTTCCTCTTCCTTCTCTTTCTTCAGTGGATATGACTTCATTCATGCTTAACATTTAATTTGCAGTAATGAGCAGTATTTTGGCATATTCATATAGTTTAGTTTTTAACAAAGCATGTAGCAGATTTGCTGATTCTGAAAATGTTGATATTCCCCTGTATATATAAAGTATACTGTACCTATATCTGGGTTGTTTGCTTTGTTTAGAGTGAAATCCTTTCTAAATGCAAATGACCATTTGCTTTTGCACTGCGCATACTGATAACGTATCAGCTGAGGGTCAGGTAGTCTTTCTATCTTCTGTGTTTGAATGGAGGTGCCCAAATAAGGAAAGGTTTTGCTGCCTTGCAATGATGCACAGCTTCGGTTGTCTAGGACAGGGTTCCTCAACCTTGGTGATTTGAAGATGTGTGGACTTCAACTCCCAGAATTCCCCAGCCAGCATGGCTGGCTGGGGAATTCTGGGAATTGAAGTCCACACATCTTCAAGTCACCAAGGTTGAGGAACCCTGGTCTAGGACACCTCTGAAACAGAGAAGGCAAGCCAAAACATACCTCTTCCATACAGGTTTGAAAGAGACAGGTCCTAAAAATAATTTTAAGGACTTTAATCAGCAAATTTCTGGTTCTGGACAGAACAGGTGAGGCATAAATTAGATATACAATCATCTCATGGGGAAACACACTTTTCCTATGTGAAATACTTTGCATATTGACCTAGGTATACCATGTGTTTTCTGCAACAATTGGAATATATTCAAAAATAAATAACTGCTTGAGACATCTATACTCTGTAAATAAAAATAAATGTCTGAGTTTTAGGTTACCTTAAAGAAGCATGTTATTTACAGGGCTCTTAAGACCTAAGTATTGACTGATTACTACTAAATCTTACTTATTGCAAGGTCTATAAAAAGTAAAATGATTCTCATATTGAATGTTCAACACAGAAGTTTACCAGGTTTTTCCATTGTAATCTAATACCATAAATTCAATTGACTAAAATCATACACACATACACATAAACACACACAAGCATGTTGCATCTCTTTACAGGCTGAATTCACCACTGAATTATTGGTTACTTTATAAGGAAGGGAGGGGCATTCCTGGGCATTAGAAATACATATCCAGGGATAGTTTTTGTAGTTTTGTCCACACTGCAGATCTCTTGTTGATGAAATGATGTTGATTAATCCAGATGAAAACTGTTGTTTTTCTGTAGCTTGGGTAGTTGTCTATATGAAAGAGATGGTGTGGGGTACTGCATACAATTCAAGAAGAAAATAATACTCCTTTGAGGAATTACCTAGGCACTGAAAATTGAGGCATACTGACTTATGTGATCCCAAGAAAATATACTGACTAATATTTAATAATAGATGCTACAGTGGAGAATATAGGATATTTTAAAATTCAGATAAACAAAACAATCTAGATATAATCATCCTACTCATTTAAGCTTTCTTTCCTACCTCTATTTTTTAATTTTTCAATTATTTTTATTGCTATAATCTAAACAAAAAAAAACAACCAAAAAAGACAACAAAATAAACCCATGATAAAACAATAAAAATAAACAAAGAAGAAAAAAACAACAACAAAAGTTCACATGTAAAAGAATATCTCAGTTTTTAAACACATCATTAAACTCTGATCACATGGAATAATATTGCCTAGTTTTTCCATTACCTCAACAGACAACCAGTTCATATGTGGAGAATGAACATGTCATTAGTTCAAGAATGTAAATCCAGGATACCACCGTTTTTCCACTGTAAAAGAATGTTTTTTCCTACAGCCCATACTCTTTTTTAAAAATCTATTGTACACAAAAAGTAAAAAAATAACAAAAAACAAAAATAAATGAGGGGGGGAGGAGGAGACACCCTGTAGTAGAGTAATAGTTGGTATCATCCTCTTTCCTATAAAGCATCTGACCTCAGCATTGGTAATCACAGCTGGTACAGTTCATATGAGCAGGATGAGGATAAGGAAAAAGATTGCCTCTCTGAAACAAATTGCAGTCATCTGAGTGAGCCACAAGTAGCCTGGGACAGCACAAGTGCCCAGTGGCATAATCCAGAAACTCCCTCCACCAAGATCACAAAAGAGTTCAGTGGAGAAGCCAGAATGAGCCACATGGCCCAAACAGGGCAATTTCCTCCACTGCCATCCTACACAGAAAAGATATGTGGAGCTCCGTAACCCAGATGACCTAGCAAGATCCTCTGTAAGCAAGTAAGAAGGAAGCACAGATAGAGGTAGATCATGTAGAAAGTCTTTATGGAAATAAGAAGGAAGTGCTCATGGGAGGACAGGGATGCCCATTGTTACTAGAACCTAAATTCCTGTTCCCAGAGACACAAGAACTTGCTATTTGTGTTTTCATAATCCATGGTTTTATGCTGGAAAGAAACCCCCATCAATAATAGGAGTACAACTCATACATAAGAAAGTGATTCAAACAACACATTAAACCATGAAATACAGAAAGCTACTTTTCCTTTATGTTGATTGCAAAATAAGCCAGGTGAAAAACTGGCTTTTTTGGAGAGCATTAGGTGGTTGGGTATTGACTGTTGCACAAGGCCATCTTTAATTATGTTTTGCATCAATCTTAATTAAGGGAGGATAACGTTAACCACCTAGAGTTTGTGAGGAAGTATGTGAGATACAAAGGTTGGAAATAAATAAATAAGTGTAGACTGAACACATAGCATTAATCCAAGATTTTAAATCAGGAATGGCAGAGTATTCCCATCAAAGTAGAACAATCTGAGCCTATAGTCCATGCACAATAGGCCTGGTGTTCTTCATACACTGATAAGTTCCAAATTTTTAATATATAATTTAATATCACATTAGCATCTTTAAACCTTCTTTTTCTTCCAGGCAGCATATTAATCAACCTCTTAAATGTTAAACCAAATTGGGACAATGATGAGGCAAGCTGAAAATACAGGTGTCCTTTCCATCATCTTATAACTCTGATTTGTTAGTGGTCATCCAACTTCTACTAAACATCCTCTGCGATGTTGAAAAATAATTGGTTGAATTTAATGTGTCTTAAAGTCAAAGAATATATATTTAAGCTAGGCCCATGCTCAATAAATCCATAGCTTTTCATATGTTAATCAGTTTTAAAATGTTGATATATAATTCAAAGTGACATTCATATATTTAAACCAGAATACTCTTTCCAAAACAATATTTACAAACCTATGGATATTAACTTGAATCAGAGATAGTGGGGTAAGATATATAGTTGTTTCTTCCATCACTGTATAATTCACATTGTGAGGCTGATCGCCAAACCTTTTATACAATATCTGAAGTATCCAATAAACATGGAAAAATAATCTCTTCACTTTCTCATCTTAAGATAATAAAAAAAACATAACATCCTTTAAAATCTTTAACTATTGATTAATTAAAATGAAATATTCCAGCTCTTTGTTCCAAACTAATCTCTCCCCCACCTCTATGTTTGGTTCAAATTTTGATACATAATATTCAATATTTGACAACAATAACAACAATAGTCTTAGTTAATAGAAGAACATTATCACTGATACTGGAAATCAGCACAGATGGAAACATTAAATATATACCACACAGGAATGTTCTCATTTTTTGTAAATATTCAAGAAGAAAGTATAGAAGATATAACAATAAAGAGATTTTTCCCTCCAATTTGTTCTTCATCTTTTTTATGGGGGTGGAGGGGAGAATCAAATACATACACTAGATGTGGGTAGATTTCAGATTTGCTGAAAGCTGTGTACTGTTTTTCAAAATAGGGGAGTTTGTTAAGATAACTATGGGTCAGAAGTCCTAGCTGATCAAACATAAAAGTATCTGGCAAACTCTTGGGGATGTAGATCCATATGTGTTTCAGATACTGACTGGCTTCATTGATTAGCTCTGTTCAGGGAACACATTCACATGTAGTTCTCACATGTGAGGAATAGTGAGCAAGCCCTTCCCTTTCTAAGTTGCATTGCAACAACAATGAGTCCAAAGGTCCAGGATGATAGCAGTGGGAAGCCTTTGGATGCCTTCAAATATTTCCATGTGTGCCAGAACTCTAACTCTAGCCCTGCACCAAGGTTCCTTGCTACAGACACTCCCACTATTTTTTTGGACTTCAGTAATGTCTCCAGTGCACCTTGAAACAGGGAGAGGCTGCTGATCATTCCTTACGTACTGAATTCTACACAGGAATGTATCACCTGGATAAGGTGGTTCATTACTGTGCCCATGTTCGACTGTTTAGAATATTATCTCCTTGTAATAGAATATATGTACTTTTAAAATAGGGGAGAAAAATAATTTGTTTTCTTTAAATGTCACTTCAATTACAGGCATCAAGTCAACTTAATTACCTCTGGAATGACTATTGTAGAGTTGCAGATTGGGTTCACCTAATCAATTCAGATATATAATTTTGCAGGGCTTATATTTCTTGTGCTGTAGAATACAGTCCAAACCCTTCATCTATACCTTGATAAATATGATTATGTACTGCACCTTTGTGAATTATATCCAATCACCACCTTTGTTGCTAATAATACTATGGAGAAAGCACAGGGGACACCCATTTCTCCTGAATAAAATAGGTTTAGGGAAATCAAAACAACCTGTACAATTGACTTTGTCATTCAATTCTTTCTTGAAATGACATTTGCAAGCTACTGGGGATTTTCAGGTATTATATATGCCTCCTCTGTGCTTTTAAAGTACTCACAATTCTTGTCTGGGCACTATGCAATGCTGAATGAAACATATTTACCTGAAGCCTTGCTTTCTAAGATTTTTCATTATTTACCTTAGCTACCCTTGTAAATATGGTAGCTTCTGTAAAATTCCTAGCTGATCAAAGATACATACATTCATTTTGATGAGGGTGGAGCTGTTGTTATGAATTCAGATATTGCTAAATGATTGAAGCTCTTGGAGATATAACTATCTTCCCAAATTCTGCAAGACATGGGTAACATTATCACTGCTATTTCCCATACAGTATTTTCTTTTAATATATGGGCCTTTCCCCACTGCTTAGTTTTATTTATTTGATTTATATGGGTGCCCATCTCACTGTGTTGACTCTGGGTGGCTAACAACATTTAAAGTCATAATACAAATAACATAAAACCACAGTATATATAATTACAACTGGGGGGGGGGACCAATCTTCCACAACACAAGCAACAAACTCAGGAGACAAGGCTTAACAGATTTTGCACACTTTGAGGCTGCCCTTGGATGATATTGGCTGACGGAGGAAAACGCAGTTCAATTTTTGTGCTGAAGGCAACATTGTGAGATCACAACACACAAAAAATACAGTATGTTTCTTCTGTAGGTTTGTACCATGGTTAGGTGCAAGGAAGGAAAACTGTGTAGACAGCCATTCCACAGAAACCTGTTCCCACTGAGGAATGACTTCTTGAAAAGTTCTAGAGTGACCTCTTTTTCCCCTCAGCCCCTTAAAATAATGTCTCCAAATTCAGTCAAACTTGGTACAGTACACAGAAGCATTCATCTATAGACTTTTTATGAGCTGTCACACTTTGTTTTGATGCTGATTACCATTCATCAGTGTAATTTATCATGCTGTCTAGATAAAATGGAATGATAAATATTTTAGAATATCCTCTTCAAATTAGAAACCAAATATTGCTGCATTGCCTGAAGTTAGCATGCACGTTCCTTTTCTCATCTGGTGGCAGAATAAATTATATTGGTTTGTCCGATAGTGGTTACCCCACACTTTTCCTTTCATCGTATATGTGACATATCTAGCTTTTTAAGGTCTTTTTGCCACACGCTGCACTGAATTAAAATTCACTTCCCTGAAATCATACTGCAGCTATTCAGTTTGTTATGACTGTAACTCACATCTGGCCTGTAGCATCCTCATGATATACTGTTGGCATATAGCAAGTGAAATTTAATCTCTCTCTCTCTCTCTCTCTCTCTCACACACACACACACACACACACACACAATTTCCAGAAATTCAAGGAAAGTCTCTTCGTAATGTGATTGGCAATAGGCTATAATGTCTCTTTACAAGACATTCTATAACATTTGCTACATAGAAAAAGCATTTGGCATCAGTAAAATACACAAAAAGAGAATACTTAACTCCTGTTAACTTCATTTTCCTAATTATTAAACACTTATTACTACTATTTAAGCCAAATTCCCATGGATACTGAATAGGACTTATCTGAAGACTGATTCATACATCTATTGTGTTTTGAAGTTACTGTGTGGTCTTGAGAAAATTATAAATGTTGATTTGCTACATGGTCGGGGTCTATAGTGAAGTAGTTCTATAAGCAATTATTACTGACCTTTACCACTGTGTGTATAGTATTCTGAAAGTCTTCCAGACACCAGAATACCATATCTGTGGGGTTTCCTTTGGCTAATGATAGCTTCCAGTTTCAGGATCCATTCTTCCTTTGTACAGAAAGCAGATCTGCTAGACAAGCTCATATTCATGCACTCTCTTGTCTTTCTCTCCTTGATAAATCTTGAAATACAGATGAGATGCCAATAAAATAGGCATTGTCACAATACATAAGGAAAATTTAACCAAAATGTTTTATTGATACATTCTTGGACAATATCACAGGATTGAGAATATGGAAAGGGGGGAGTTTTGCAGCAAAGATTTGTTCTCACTAAATTGGCACATAAGCAGCAAGATCAACGAAATTACTTATTACAAACAGTATAAAACATACATGCTTTGTTCCTTAAAATTCTTTTTTTTTTAAATCACACCAGTCAGTCAATAGGGCATCAACAAAGGAAAAAAAAAAATTCAAGACATGTAAAAGCCATTTTCTTTCTCCCAAACAGCATAAGAATTATTGAAATTATTGCAAAGTTATATACTTAATGAAAAAAAACCCAAAAACAAAAAAGTAGAAACACAAATACAAATACTTAACATAAAATATGAACAAATTACACTACTGGCATGCATTCCAAATACTGAGACGACCTCTATCAAAGCTCAGCAAACCTTTCTGCTTATTCTGTGGTCATCAGAATTGTGAAAGGCAGAGGATGGAGGGGGAGGGGGAGGGGAGGAGCAGGGGAGGGGCTTGCTTAATCAGCACAGTTTTTGGTCTTAGACTTTTTTCTCCCTTTTTAAATTAAAAAAAATAATAATAACTTATATTAATTGTAGGTCTACCATAATGATCATACGTGTCACAAACATAAAGGTTTCCCAATCTTGGGGTCTGTTTTTCTTTTTTTCCTACTTAATGTGCTGTGAAACCAACAGGGCTTGCATGAGGCTGTGCATTCAAAACCACTGTTAATCCTCTGAAACAACATAAACAGCAATATGTGAAAAGAACAAAGAAAGAAAGAAAATCCTCACAAACTGTACAGAAAGTTGAAAAACTTGCAGTTTGGAAGTACATATAAAGACAAAAATAGCCCCTTGAAAGTCACCTTTGCCAATTGCAATCCACCCAGGAGATGCTGGGCCAACGTTGCAGGTTGGAGCTCAGAGATAATGTCTCCCAAACAAAGAAAAAGGTCCAACATCACAGCCTAATGGCAGTGCCAGTGACTTATTAAGCCAAGAATATTGTAAGAATATTTTCATTGAGCAGCTGTTCAAAATACTTGGATCCTCCATAACAAGGGCCTGGCCTTTCAACGCCTCCAGCAGTGCATACACAGCAGCTTCAGGAACAGGCCTACATAAGGTTTGGTGACTGAATGGATGAAAATCTCCATCCTCCCATGATTCCGTCTGATGCAGCGGATTAGATTACCAGGTTGTTATAACTGACATACTTCTTTTTTGCAGCAGGGCCTAAGAAAAAAGAACAGAAGGAAAACAGTCACCAATAAAAATGCTATGGTATATACATATTGCCATTTGGAAAGTTTTGTTGCATCGCAACAGACAAGGGTAAATTTTTCACAGTAGTATCTAGAAAGGCAATGGGTGTAACTTCATAAGAAATGAGCCACTTTAGAAAAGAAAATGCTAGATTTTCCTATGGCCTCCCAAAGGAAAATAATTTCTGGTACTATATGTCAGAAGCTTACAAGACATGTTATAACAAGATTGTTACCCTTATTTATTTTATTATTCATTAAATCAATTTATATGGCTGCCCATCTCACAAAAGTGACTCTGGGTGGCTAACAAGTTAAGACATTAAAAAAAAAAAAACAGAAGAAGAAGAAGAAGAAGAAGAAGAAGAAGAAGAAGAAGAAGAAGAAGAAGAAGAAGAAGAAGAAGAAGAAGAAGAAGAAGAAGAAGAAGAAGAAGAAGAAACAACAACAACAACAACAACAACAATGGTCACCAAGGATAAATCCAGCAAAACAATTGATGGAGATCTCTCAATGGACCACCTCATCTCCCAACCCACAGGCCCTGGAGGTCCATTCTCATATTCATTTGTTTTTCTTTGAAAGTAAATAAAAAGGTCTTATTTCAATCTTGTATACGTCCTGATAGAGCATGAAGACCTTCACATGAATTGAGGGTGTTCTTGTCACAAGTGGTCCTTTTCAACTGAAAACTTATATTTCAGTTATGGAACTGTTTGTTTATTTATGCCTCATGTTACCGTATCAATAAATATAGCAATAAGAGAAACCAAGGAAATATAAATAATACAAAATAGTATGAACAGGATTTTTAAAAAAACAATCTTTGCCTTCCTCCCCGGAAAGATAGCTGCAGCTGCAAAGGGCTCTTTTCCAGATAGACTTCAGGCTTGGGCATAAGACAGAAACTATATTGGTCACTCTGATCAATGACCTATTGCAGGCGTAAGATGACAGACCACAACTCTATCTGTCTTGTTGGATCTCTTGGTGACTTTTGATACTATCAGCTCTGGTATCCTTCTGGACCGACAGTGAGAATTGGGGTGGTTTAGAGGGACCATTCTGTGGTGATTCCATTCCTTCTTGAACAGGCAGTTCCAGTCTGTGTGTGGTGGGGATGAGAAGATGAAACTATAGGCCAGGGGTCAGTAACCTGTGGCCCATGGGCTGGATGCAGCCACCACCCAAAATCATCCAACTCATGGTCCCAAAAACAAATATATTCAACCAACCCACAAGGGAGAGGAAGAGAGTGCTCACCATCTCCATAGGCTGCCATTTTGGTGATGGTTTCACCAGCCACCTCACCACAGGCAGAACAATCAGTCCCCCACCTGGTTCTAGTGAGAGTGGGCTGTGAGGTGAAGAAGGAGGAGGAAGAAGAAGTGGCAGAGGTCTCTGGCCCTTATGCAGCAGTAGGTTGCCAACTCCTGCTTTAAGCATTTCAATATGGGATACTCCAAGGGACAACCTTCTCCACCATTTTATTTACATGAAGCTATTTGGAGAGTTATTCAATGGTTTGGGTTAAAATACCATCAATATGCCAAGGATACCTGGTTGTACATCTCTAACTAGAATATTCATTGTATGGAGGTTTGGAAGAAATATGGATCCAGGGTCTGGAAGCTATAAGGATCTGGATCAGGAGGAACAGGTAGAGAAGCTCAAAAGGGAACCTACTGAGCAACACAAGCAGGAATCCCAGATTGTCTCTACAATCCAACTTCAGATACTGGTACTCACTTCCTATCAGCTGTAGCACAGGACCTCAAAGGATTGTCACAATCTCCCCTCCCCAGACTTTGCAGCTGCACTGCTGAAGATCCAAAGCTTGGAAGGCAAATTCTTGGTCCTCCATTCCTATATATGTCCATAAACACACAAGCATCCACTCATTTTTCCTTATCACAGTTACCTTTTCCCACCTATTCCTTCCTAGCAAATTTAATTACCACTGTGTGCCTTCCCTCCCTGTATTTTCCAGCTGAAAATTGTTGGAGGCATCAGAACTAATGCAATCTCACTGTTCTCCACCTCCAATAATTGCTGAGGTGCATGCCAATGGATGAGCTCTGCAGCTTTCTCCAATGTCAGTCAACTATATAGCAGAGAAGAAAGAGTCAAATCCACTGAGATGTAGCAAAGGGATCATGGGTTACAGGGAAGTCAGCCAAGGACCATATGTGGCCTGTGGCTTCAGATTTGCAGTTACATGCCCACATGCCTGGAAATAAAGCCACTGAACTCAATAGAATTTACTTCTGAATATGTTGGATAGTGGTGCTAGTAACCAAGCAGCATGACAAATTCAAGCAAGGTTCATCCAGTGTACAAAACCAAGAATAACAGTTCCCTAATTGTCAGTTTGGAGAAGAGATTTTCTTGCCATTAATAAAAGACTACTTTCTATTCTGTTAAAAAAAAAAATACTCCCATTGAAATAATTTATGGAGAAGATATACATTCACTTCTTTTTATGACTATATTTTTGTTTCTATTTGCCCCCACCCCAAATAAATCGCATTTAAAACTGTCAGTATTCACTATCTAGCAAGCAATAATGTGAAATTCAGAGACAAAATTATTACATTTTCATGCTTTAGAACGTTTTACCCCATTGTGCTATATGCACATATAAATATTCTACTGTGTAGATAGGCTTAAATTCCATCATTCACACAGCAAAAGGAATTATATGATCTACTTGGGGGCATTGTTTAGGCGTCCCACTGAAGTGAATGGTCATTATTAAAGGAAAGCTACCTGACTAGGCACCAGTTCAATTCCTTCTCTGAATCTGTGTTGGAGCAGCTGCAGGTTGATTATGCTTGTGGTTGGAGTGGGGGGAATAAAATCAGCTATAACATTTTGGGCATCTGTTGCTGAAAAATGCCATAAATCTAATCTGATACGAACACCTGGTAAACAAGATCCTGAAAGTAATAATAGCAATTGCATTAGATGTCATAAGAGGTATATACAAGATGGTCAGAATGGATTACACACTGAGTTCAGGTTTTGGAGCTTTGCAATGGGTGATATGAAATGAAAGGTTCAGAATCACAGTTCAACCTCTGCAGCACATATGTTCTGTTGTGATGGTGTCAAATCACAACAGCCTTACAGTAAATGTCTCCGAAATGGAGTGAAAGCTATTAAGGTAAAAATAAGAGTGTAGGGGCAAGTATTCCACGGTATGGTAAAGCAAAAACAAAAACAGAGGTAGTAAACAGGAACAGATAGCACATTATACATATGTATGATATGATCAGTATTCCAAATATAATGAGCTTATCATAACAGTAGAGTAAGTAACCTCTAGTTTTAGAGTATAATAGGTCTTCAGAACTTGCATTTTATGAGAATTATTCTTCCAGTTATATTTTACTGGCTGGTAATGTTGGCTGCCTCACATAAAAGGCAGGAAAAAATAATATTTATTAATTTCATAAATATGGCTCAGTACATCACTGGTATTCTGCTGTGTTTGATTTGGTGAATTTGGGGACTAATTTCACCTTATATAGACAATCTTATTAAGTAGATTAAGTATCCCCTTTTACAGTTTGCTCAACCATAACACTAAATGCCATACTGCAATAATCCAAAACCTACAGGTTGTTCCTGGATTTAGATCTGATTAGAAAAAGAGTTCTGCAGGTCTTCTGGAGAATAGGATGGTATACAGTTGCCCACTGAGGAAAATATTCACTCAACTGAATGTAATTCCTTGTTCAGTTAAAAGCTCACCTCAATCCACCAGCAAACATAAAAAAGCTGCTTCCTTTGAAATGGAATTAAATAACTAACATCATAAACATGATAATTTCCAGACTTCTGGTGGCTTGGTCTCTTGACTTCAAACTAATTTTCTACTTCCCATCAACTTTGTTTGTTATGCTTTTAAAAGCATCTCTCTCTTTCCCTCTGTGCTTATTGAATTGTGCTTAGTTTGCTTCCTTCTTATGTGCAGCGAATTGTAAGGTTTGTTAAGGAGGTGTTAGATGATAATTTTCTTATTTTTATCTCACTCATCCATGCGATGAACCTTCTGGGCTGCAAGAATAGACCCATTGCGGACTTATACAGCACCACAGCTGACTCTAGCATGTACTCATGGCAGACAGCCTCCCACTCCTACCAAGTTTAGCAGGTAGATGTTTTTGGAATGGAGGAAGGATGGTACCTAGACTTCCATTCTTATTAACACTGTGGCAGGAATAGCAGGTTGTCATCAGCTGAATAGTGTTCATTCACATGAAGATGGAGGCTATTGTTGAATAGTAAATAAAGAACCCTGTGACATGACCAAATCATCTTCAAAAAGAACATCAGTGTTAGATTTTCTCTTTTAACTTTTTTTTCCATTTTGTGGTAACTGTAAAGTGCATGTTTAATACGATTTCCTCATGATAACGTAGCATAGAACGTTCAGCTTTAATGCAATTCAGTTGCAGCATTTAATAGTTCCTATTTCTCACACAGACAAGAGTGTGAACCAAAACAGGACCAATACTGAGAGATAAATATTTGCTTTTATTTCTACACACTGAACACTGCCCTGCTTCAAGGAAAACCTAATTTCTAGTGCAAGATGTAATATTTCACACAGTTGTTCATAGAGTTTTGAAAAGATTCATTTGTAGCTTGTATTGAATTGAAGTAAATAGAGAAACAAGAGGTTCTGTTAGGGAGCAACAAGAAAATGGTTTGTGAGATTTGTAGTTAAAGTAATTTGATTTCTGCAGCATTTGTTTCTTTGCCTGTAATACTGTTTCTATCCAGGGAAAGTTAGATAATTTACAACACCAAGCCCGCTTAATGTAGTATTTATTCATTTTGCTGACATGATTGTAGGACTTCTCTTATCAAATTGCTTTAAAGTATTATTAAATTCTGTATTCTCAAGTTCATCTAAGGAAGTTCAGGCCAAATATTCATGTCAGCAAGATGATAAACGTTTTGTTTTCTGGTTAAATGATCACCAGAATAGTAACATGTTTAATAATGATATTTTATAAAGGACAGATATGAGGCACTGAAGATTAAGAGAATGCAAGCTACAGTACAAATAAGTACCCATGAGGATACTGCTTTCCAGAAGAATGCAAATGCAAGTGATTAATAGTTTTAAGAGAAAGTGCTGTACTATCATTGAAATAAACTAAGGCCAGTAGTAAAAAAAGTCAATATTTCCCACAAATGGCTACAATTTGTATGATACTGAAGTTTATTATACATTTGTTGATTTAGAGAAAGGATATGATAAAGTGGATTACAGAATCTTTAGCATGATTATGGAGTTGAAGGATGGTTCCTTGAACATGGTCTTATTGCAATAAGACCATGGGTGGAAGAATTTATGGAACATTGGAAGAAAAGCAGGCAGGAAAATAAATGGAATGCTCAACCCTGAGCAGAGAGAAGACAAGAATGTGTGATGCCACCTTGGTACATGGACAAAGGTATAAGGAATGCTTCTGGTGAAAATCAAGGTGTTTTGTATGTAGTTGATGCAAGTTGCTGACTGGGAAAACAATGATTCTCACATAATGTAGATAGATTGTATGAAGCAATGAGGAGTATGGATCTGAAGCATCAAAGAGCAAGATGTTTTATTTCACAGGGAAAATGGAGTGCATGATTGCAAGTCATACATAAATGGCAAAAAGGAAGAAAGTGGAAGATTTATGTACTTTAATAGAATGGTTATTGAAGATAGGGAAACATAAAACAAGAATAGGGCCGAGAGTGAATGGACAATGAATGAACGTGGATTGTATAAAGCTGGAAATGGTTGAGTGGGGAGCATATACAAGTGGCATGCTCTGATAAGAAACACCCATGTGCACATGTCTTAAATGTACACTGCTAAATCATGCATGTTAAATTATATGTTAACTAGCTGATGAATGTGCATATATAATCATATGCAGTATAAACTCATCTTTATTTGTTTAGGGTAACTTTTTTTCATTAAGGAAATACTGCAATGATATTTTGTTATTCCCTCATCAGTCTGTTGGTCTTTTCGCAAGGAGAAGCTGCTTTTCCCCCAACATACGTCAAGAGAGGCAAATTAGTTTTTTTTAGCATAGCGTTGATAGTAGTATTTTAACGCACTGGTGGAATTGGGAATGATGTAGTTATCATAAATATATAGTCAACTCTGTGGTCTTACATGGTTTTCATCAGCTCCCATCATTTTCATTTACTAGCCAGGGTAGCTGGAGCAATAAACATATATACATATAGTATTCATCTAAGGAGATCCATGTGAGCAGGCAGGCTTCTTTGTACATCTACTCTGATGAGTGAGGAACTATAAAATAAGCAGATGCATATCTGGATTGTACAAAGACTGCGTGTTCTATTTATCCACACAGTATTGCTTTCTGTAGGATCAAAAATAAAAACCACAATGCTATTATGTAAATAACTACCTGACTGATCAAGCTAGATCAAGCTGAAAGGAAAAAAGGGAAGCTAACATTGAGAGTTAATACTTTGATAGTAGTTTTTGTACCATCATGGTTTCTTTTGGAGAAACAAGTCTCCATATCTCTCTCAGATGTATATGTGGCAGGTTCTTCCTACTCCAGTTATCCACATCAATGTTGTCGATCATTTTGCACCCTCTCTCTTGGCTTAGGACCCTTAACTTCTGCCTTGAGGTCTCTTTCAAATGGCAATAATAACACCTCAGATAAATCTTATTGGCGACCATGCTAAACTGGTGGGCACCTCTCCTTGCATCCCTATTGACATTTATCAATGAAACTGGTAATATTCCAAAAGACTTGGGGCTCACAATAGTTTATATTTTGTTATATTTATGAAAAAGGCCACAAGAACAACCCAGTTAATTATAGACCCATTAGCCTTCTGAGTGTGGCTAGGAAATAATATAAAGTGGTACCTCGGGTCATGAACTTAATTCGTTCCGCGACCTGAATCAAATTTTCCCATAGGTTCAATGTAAATACAGTTAATCCGTTTTGACCCCTCCGAATTTGGTCGCCAAGCGATTTTGGTCACGTCCCGAATCAAATTTTCCCATAAGGTTCGATGTAATTACAGTTAATCCGTTCTGAACCATATGTATTTTTTTTTTTAAAACCACAAAAATATGAAACAAAATACAGTACAGTGCAGTATGAAGAGAGAGAACGCTAACCTTGCTCGAGGCGACTTCTGGTGTGGAGGACAGGAAGGCAGGTGGAGAGGCGGTTATTGCTTGGAGGGAGAGTCCCCCTCCCTACAGGAAGCCACGACCACGTGTCACGGCAGGGAAAATGGCCGCGGATCCTGTTTGTCACCAGATGCGGAGTTCGCGGACGGAAGCAAACTTTGCAAACGGTGCTGTTCATGACCCGAATTGGTTGTGAACAGAAGCGTTCGTGACCCGAGGTACCACTGTACTAAACACTTGTCAGGCCTAGCCCAAAGAACTCCTGGAGACCATGAAGGTTCAATCAGCAAGGTTTATTTGCCAGCACCTGTTTACAGAAAATCTTCTCAGACTGACCAGCAGTTCCCAGGCACAAGTCTCTACTATCTTCTGGAATGTTTAGGGATGCACCAGCTTTCTCCGCTTATCTCCAGAGTGTTGCTCTGGAGACGAGAGCACCGTTTTCACCCCCCTTCCTCCATTCCAGTCCATCACAACACTTACACCACAAACTACAAGATTGGATAGTGTAATGGACCTTGGGAGACAGGGCAAAGAGATGCCACTTAGGGAATGGTCAGATAAGAGACAACATAGCCAGCAGCTGGAAAGTGGGTGGGGCAAGAGGCTCAGAAGGGACCGTCTCTAGTTTCTTGGGCTGTAAAGGAGACAGTGGGAGATTTGTACTTTCAGACTTGCAAGATTCTGTCAATGTAACTTTACAATAAAGTAGAGTTAGCTTATCTGGTCTGTTTTCTGTCTGGTCTACCTGGTAAAGCTGATAGAAATAGAAGGTATAATCAGGAATGAGCAGGCAGGAGTTACAGAAAGGTTAACAATAGATCATATTTTTATTCTTCACTGTCTTATACAAAAGTACACTCAGAAAATGAAATCCTCCCTATATGTGGCCTTTTTAGATTTTAAAACTATCTTGATTCAACATCTAGAATGGTCCTTTGGGAAAATTGTAAAGACACATCTATTGATAGGTGCCTCCTTTTTCTGCTGCAAAATTTATATTCAAATGCTTTTCTAAGAGTTAGGTGCAACTCATTTGGCTCTATCTCTCTGGCACCATATGCACGCTAAGAGGAGAGATGTATCCTGCCTCCATCTTCATTTAATATCTATGTTAATTCTATGGTAGGTAGCCTATATCATCTTAATTTTCATGCTCCTAAAATAGCAGGGCATAAGATCCCCAGCAATGCGGATGCTGTTGCTATTACTGTATATCACAGACCCTTACTGGATTTAAAGAAGCAGTAACAGCTATACTTCACTGTAGCGAGCAAAATTATCAGGCAATTAATTTTGAAAAATAAAAAATCCTGGGTTTTTTCCCAGGAGAGCAAAACAGCAAAGCTAGATAATAGAGGGGAATAGGAATGACCAGGTCAGTACCTTCAAATAGCTTGAGGTGGTTTCCACTCTAAAGTGACCTGGAGCATGGATCATGATTATGTAGCACATCAAGCCTCCACATCAACTGCTATAAAGTGCTGCTTCTTTACCAAAGATGGACAACTAATCCCAGCTGCATTAAAACATTTTGAGGCCAAATCTTGGGCCCAAATTCTATATGGCATGGAGTTGGGAATTTATGCCAAGAAGGATGAACTGAACCTGGTGCAAATGAAGTTCTTGACAGCCATCCTTGCTGCCCAGTGCCCATGTGAAACTGGAGATAGGAATGCCTAAAATTCAGATATGAGCTTAAAGGTGGATGGTTAATTATTGGCTAAAAATACAGTTTTTCCCCACAAGACTTGCCACCTTCAGCTGTTGCTGACAACTTTCCCTTCAACTGGAAACTGGTGAGAGTGAAGAAGTTGGTGCAGATTTTTGGCACCATTTTAATTCCATTAGGATACAATTGAGCTAAGAAAATGCTCATCCAAAGAACGAATGATATGAAGCATCAGGTTGAAGTAAATAGGTTGTCCCAGAATAACAACATTCAGGTTGTTAAGGATGTATGGGAACCAGCAAATTATTTACATACTATCACTTTTCCCAAGATGAGAAAAGCATTCTTTAAAGCTAGACAAAACATCCGTCCTTCTGCTTCACTGCAACACTAATATTCCATGAATTGTTGCTAATGAGAAATTATTACTACACTGTAAATTTTACAGGGCCATTTGGACCAATCTCATTGTGTCCCTATTGCACAAACATGCTGGAAGATCGGACAAGTGGTTTAAAAGAAACCTTTGAAGTTTCTTTTAGAAGATTTGAAATCTTCCATCACTGGCTCAGTAGCTCCTGTAGGTTTTGTGTTGCTGCAATGGAAATAAGGCAAAGGCTGGTACAGGATGATTTCATTGCCTTTTTCAGTTCCATAATAGATTATAGTTGAACTATTAAAATGCTATCTTTCTGGTTTTAGGAATTATCGTGAAATGGCTTTAGTTTCATTATGCTTTATTCTAGTTATAGATTATAGCTTTAATGTTAAAAATACTAAATTCTTGAGAATTACTCTAGTCTGTGCTATAATGCTATTTCTCTCTCCTGCTTGAAAGGTTTTTAGACCTGGGTTTTTGCTTTGTATTTTCTATTTATCTGTCTCTCTGTTCATTTTGTGTTGGTCCTTGACCAAATAAAGATTATTTGAAGCCTTGAGGTCTCATCCTGCTAGATGGAGTGCTTAGAAAGTATGGCAGCTGCTCCATGTATTGCAACTGGTCCATGGAAATAATGGCAGAAGATGAGATGAGATGAGGAAGAAATATGGTCTCAGTGAACCAGTTGTAATACATGTGTACGCCTGCAGTGCAGCAGCGGACCATATTTGGAGATGTATATTCCTTAAAGAAAGCTTCAGGCAGATGTTTAACAATGTGAGAATAGGTTTTTATTTTAACAGATTTTAAAATAAAAAGAAGCAAGATTGGCATAGCTAAACTGAGCTTGATCCACTTTCTAATGAGAATAAGAACTCAACCTATAATGGGGAGCAAGCAATTTGTTGAAGTTGAGTTATTCTTGCAAGATCAACACCCTAATATTATTTCTCTGCATCAAGTATCATACAACTCTTACTATCATAAATTGGGGAAATTAGGAGAAAAACATGGAAATACAAAAGCATTTTTGTAACTGCCTGTACTGCATGAAATAGCACTGTGAAGCCAAAAAATAAAAAATAAAAAAATTACCCTTTCTAATGTAATTAATGAGAAATAAGAGGTCCTGAGGTTGTTAATATTTTGACAGGCTATAATTAGTAAACATTTACAGACAACTGAATGGCATTATTTTTTAAAGCAGTAAGCACTTGCCTGCTGATGCTCTTTCATGTTCTCAACAGACTGCACATAATTTGCAGAAAATATATTTTACATTATGCCATCTGAACTATGGCAATAGCTATTGACTGTATAGATACTTAATCAATGGAAAATAGGAAAATAAGTAGAAAATCACTATCTAAAATCATTTACAATTGACTAAGAGCATGAAAGCCGCTAATTTGCAGAAGAAATTAATTCGCTTCAAACTGAAAACATATCAGTACATTACTGTTGACCTATCTATGCTCGCAGTCATGTAATAAAAGGGATGGCCATTAAAATAAAGCAAATGCATCTGTAGGCACATCACATGCTTTAATCTTTTTTAGTAAACCAAATGCAGGTATAAGCCTCATTAATGGACAAAGACATTACACTTTTCTGAGGAAATGCAACTCAGAAGCATAGCTCTCCCTGAGCAATGACCAGAAAAATAAAGCCAACATCATTTTACTGAAAAGGATACTAAAAATAAATTGCAGATAAACTCAAGAAGCCCCTTCATGGATCACTGCCTTGTCGTGGCGAAGGGGCTTGCGTAACTCAGTGAAGCCATGAGCTATACCGTGCAGGGCCACCCAAGACGGACAGGTCATGACAGAGAGTTCTGACAAAATGTGGTCCACTGGAGAAGGAAATGGCAACCCACTCCAGTATCCTTGCCAAGAAAACCCCATGGACAATGTTAAAAGGCTAAAAGATATGATGCCGGAAGATGAGCCCCTCAGGTCGGAAGGTGTCCAATATGCTACTGGGGAAGAGCGGAGGGCATTTCCAAGTAGCTCCAGAAAGAGTGAAGCGGCTGGGCCAAAGCCGAAAGGACGTTCAGCTGTGGATGTATCTGGAAGCGAAAAGAAGGTCCGATGCTGTAAAGAACAATATTGTATAGGTACCTGGAATGTAAGATCTATGAACCAAGGCAAGCTGGATGTGGTCAAACATGAGATGACAAGATTGAATGTCGACATCTTGGGAATCAGCGAACTGAAATGGACGGGAATGGGTGAATTTAATTCGGGTGACCATTATATCTACTACTGTGGGCAAGAAACCCTTAGAAGAAATGGAGTTGCACTCATAGTGAATAAGAGAGTGGGAAAGGCAGTAATGGGGTACAACCTCAAAAACGACAGAATGATCTCAGTGCGTATCCAAGGCAAACCATTCAATATCACAGTCATCCAAGTCTATGCCCCAACCACTGATGCTGAAGAAGCTAAAGTTGACCGCTTCTATGAAGACCTACAACACCTTCTAGAACTAGCACCAAAAAGATGTCCTTTTCATCATAGGGGATTGGAATGCTAAAGTAGGAAGTCAAGGAGTAATCGGAATAACAGGCAAATTTGGCCTTGGAGTACAAAATGAAGCAGGGCAAAGGCTAATAGAGTTCTGTCAAGAGAACAAGCTAGTCATAGCAAACACTCTTTTCCAACAACACAAGAGACGACTCTACACATGGACATCACCAGATGGTCAATACCGAAACCAGATTGATTATATACTTTGCACCCAAAGATGGAGAAGCTCTATACAGACAGCAAAAACAAGACCAGGAGCTGACTGTGGCTCAGATCATGAGCTTCTTACTGCAAAATTTAGGCTTAAATTGAAGAATGTAGGGAAAACCACTAGACCACTCAGGTATGACTTAGATCATATTCCTTGTGAGTACACAGTGAAGGTGATGAATAGATTTAGAGGATTAGATTTGGTAGACAGAGTGCCTGAAGAACTATGGACGGAGGTCCGTAACATTGTACAGGAGGCAGCAACTAAAACCATCCCAAAGAAAAAGAAATGCAAGAAAGCAAAATGGCTGTCTGATGAGGCTTTACAAATAGTTGTGGAAAGAAGGAATGCGAAAAGCAAGGGTGAAAGGGAAAGATATAAGCAACTGAATGCAGATTTCCAGAGAATAGCCAGGAGAGATAAGAAGGCCTTCTTAAATGAACAATGCAAAGAAATTGAGGAAAACAATAGAATGGGGAAGACTAGAGATCTCTTCAAGAAAATTGGAGATATGAAAGGAACGTTTAGTGCAAAGATGGGCATGATAAAGGACAAAAAAGGCAGGGACCTAACAGAAGCAGAAGAGATTAAGAAGAGGTGGCAAGAATACACAGAAGAACTCTACAAGAAAGATCTTAATGTCCCTGATGTCCACGCTGGTGTGATCACTGACCTTGAGCCAGACATCCTAGAGAGTGAAGTCAAGTGGGCCTTAGGAAGCATTGCTAACAACAAAGCTAGTGGAGATGACAGGATTCCAGCTGAGTTATTTAAAATACTAAAAGATGATGGTGTTAAAGTGCTGCACTCAATATGCCAGCAAGTTTGGAAAACGCAACAGTGGCCACGGGATTGGAAAAGGTCAGTTTACGTTCCAATTCCAAAGAAGGGCAACGCCAAAGAATGCTCAAACTATCGCACAATTGCACTCATTTCACATGCTAGCAAGGTTATGCTCAAAATCCTACAAGCTAGGCTTCAGCAATATATGAACCGAGAACTACCGGATGTACAAGCTGGGTTTTGAAGAGGCAGAGGAACTAGAGATCAAATCGCCAACATTCGCTGGATCATGGAGAAAGCACGAGAGTTCCAGAAAAATATCTACTTCTGCTTCATTGACTATGCAAAAGCCTTTGATTGTGTGGATCACAACAAACTGTGGCAAATTCTTAAAGAGATGGGAATACCAGACCACCTTACCTGTCTCCTGAGAAATCTGTATGCGGGCCAAGAAGCAACAGTTAGAACCGGTCACGGAACAACCGATTGGTTCAAAATAGGGAAAGGTGTACGACAAGGCTGTATACTGTCACCCTGCTTATTTAACCTATATGCAGAGTACATCATGAGAAATGCCAGGCTGGAAGAATCACAAGCCGGAATTAAGATTGCAGGGAGAATCATCAACAACCTCAGATATGCGGACGATACCACCCTAATGGCAGAAAGTGAAGAAGAACTAAAGAGCCTCTTGATGAGGGTGAAAGAGGAGAGTGCAAAAGCTGGCTTGAAACTCAACATTAAAAAAACTAAGATCATGGCATCTGGACCCATCAATTCCTGGCAAATAGAAGGGGTAGAAATGGAAGCAGTAACAGACTTCATTTATTTGGGCTCCAAGATCACCGCAGACGGAGACTGCAGCCATGAAATTAAAAGACGCTTGCTCCTTGGGAGGAAAGCTATGGCAAGCCTAGATAGCATATTAAAAAGCAGAGACGTCACCTTGCCGACAAAGATCCGCATAGTCAAAGCTATGGTTTTTCCAGTAGTAATGTATGGCTGTGAGAGCTGGACCATAAAAAAGGCCGAGCGCCGAAGAATTGATGCCTTTGAACTGTGGTGCTGGAGAAGACTCTTACGAGTTCCCTGGACTGCTAGGAGGTCAAACCAGTCAATCTTAAAGGAAATCAACCCTGATTGCTCATTGGAAGGATCGATAATGAAGCTCAAGCTCAGATATTTTGGCCACCTAATGCGAAGAGAGATCTCTTTGGAGAAGACCCTGATGCTGGGAAAGATTGAAGGCAAAAGGAGAAGAGGACGGCAGAGGATGAGATGGTTAGATAGCATCACTGAAGCAATGAGCATGAAACTGAGCAAACTCAGGGAGGCAGTGAAGGACAGGAAGGCCTGGCGCAATATGGTTCATGGGGTCACGAAGAGTCGGACACGACTTAACGACTAAACAACAACAAAACTCAAGAAGAGACTGAAGACCAAATGAGACAGGAAAGTAATTGCAGCAGTGCATTTAATCTTGTGTTTTGGTCATCAGAGCAAAAGCAAAAAAATGCCTGTGTAATCTAAAGATTATGAGGTATGGTCTAGAGTGGGTATTTTTCTCTCTCCCCCTCAGTCTTATCAAAAATTCCTTTTTCAATGTTGTTATTTAAATTTCAACAGATCTTACTGGTGCCAAGAGATTGGAAGCCTTTTTTTTTTTTTTTAGAAAATGTGACTTTAACTCAATAATGTTGCCACACTTTTGAGGAAAAAGAAACATCTCAGAACTTCAGGTAGTTACTCTTAGGGTTGATTCCAAATCAGTATTTAAAAAAAGGGGAGTAGGTTTAATTCAGTCAAGTTTTACTTATTCTTCATCCCTAAGCAAGGATGTAATGGGAGATTTCATTGAAAGAAAACCAAATCTTCTTATACTTTGGGCTAGGAAAATATTAGATTAGATGGTTTTGTTATTTTTGTGGATTATCTGTTTGCCTCATTCTTGTACCACCACCCGAAAAGCTGTTCTATGGTAGAACATATTAAGCTACAGCAGCTGTAAAATGCAGTATTCTGCCACAAAAACAGGTCTTATCATTTATACTGAATTTTAAGGGCCTCTAATTTAAAAAAGCATAAATATCAAGCCCATTTCAGTGTCCACTGTCTTAAAATTCCTGAATATATACATTTGGAATTTTGAGAGTGTGTTGTGGGTGCTGTCACAGATGGGCATCTAGGTCAGCTATGAGGTTTCCTATTGCAAGGAAACCATGGCAGTCACAGGAAGTCAATTGACTAGAAGGCCAACTGATGGGAATGTTCCCCACTACTCTCCCTGCCCTGTACCATTCCTTGACTCACCTCTGTCTTCTTTTGGGGCTCAGGCAGCTCTATTTTCAAAAATATGTAGCTACAGTGTCAACTCCACTAGATAGACCAGATCAAGAAATCAATTCCACAGGAAGGCCAAAACTACTTTTATTAAGATTGACTGTAGTAACAGAACCTTGCAAGTATGTTTTCCCCTCACTGCTTTGATAACGGAACTGGTTTATCTCTCTCAAGGTCATCTTCCTTTCTCTCTACAACAGCTACCCACAGCTTTTATGTCTTCAATCACATTCATGCCCACAGGCAGTAAGATGAGCATCAACATGATGCAGAACTGATCTCAAATTCAAATTCCTGATTACCCATAGATAAATTTATCTCCAAAGCTAACTTACTCAAGATTCATATTAGGAGAAAATGGGATAATGCATAACAATATCTGAGCAACCCGGCTATGGAAATGCACTATGTAAAGAAAATATATAATTTCATCCTTGGTCCATCCTTAAATATCCAGACTTTCAGCTTCTATCAGCAGATCCCAACTTGTTCTTTTTTGCAGACCATAACCTTATAATCAAAAGCTTAGGGGGCCAGCATATAAACCCAGCTTGAGTTCCATTCCACCAGTGGGCAAAATGGCACAGATGGTGCCCACACAAACTCAACATTAAAATAAAATAGAATTTTTCAAGAAATCAAAATGGCCAAAATCTCACAAAATGCCAAATCTTGTAAACCTTGCTCTGAGTCTTGTCCACTAGGGAGTTCCATCTGGTGGGACTCAGGAAGAGAGACTTTTTATCCATGGTGCCCACCCTCTAGCATATCATCCTCTCTGAGATTTGACTTGCCCCAACCCTTCTGGCCTTTCACGAGGCATTAAAAACTTGGCTTTTCCATGTAGCCTGGGACCCTGGCAGTATGGATGAGCCTGTTTCATGGTTAATTTAAATGTGGGATGTTATGAACGCTCTCAGCAGCTAATTTATGCTATTGGTTTTTTTTTTTTTAAGTGGTTGTTTTATCCTGTTTTTATTTTTTTCATTGTTAGCCTCCCAGAGTCATGTATGCAAGATGGGCAGCCATATAAATGTATTCAGTCAATCAATCAATCCTGTGAGACTTGGTGATCACTGTATGTAATGAACCTGAATCAGGAACTACCTCACATATCATTACAGACCACCAGTGGTTGTGAGACCCCAGACTGGGAACCTCTGCTCCACAGTATTGTCATGCTCCTTATTATTATGGAATAGATTTGCATAAATGGTGCTTCCTTCTATTCTTGCTACTATTTCCTTCCAATGTAGTCTAATATCTTTCTGCATTTTTTTCCCCTCATACGAATACAGATACTTTTCTACCACATCTTTCCAATTAATTTCTGTAAACCTTTTTAAAGGAATTTGTTTTGGGTAACACCATTACTTTAAAGGTTCTTGTCTAACTGGGTTCTTTCTGGCTTTCAAATTCAGTAAATATAGTTATTGGAATACAGAATATTCAGTACAGAAAGGTTATTTCCTCCTTGCACTACATCTTTGTGATGAAAGCACATGTCTCTGTCTCTACAGCCCTACACAGCATAGGGTCTGATTATTTAAGGGACTGCCTATCTCGCATAACATCTGCCTGGCTGATTCAATCCTGCAGGGTTGGTGCGCTCCATGTTTCTTCAATTAAACAATGCTATCTGTCGGGTCCCCAAAAGCATGCTTTCTCTGTAGCAGAGTCTGCCCTCTGGAACGAGGTTCCCCTGAGATCTGGATGGTCCCCATCTGGTTGTGATTTAGAAGGTCTTTGAAGGCCTGGCTCTTCACCTAGGCCTTTGGTGAGGGAGAGTGAGACCCCTTGCTTCATTTCATCTAGTCTGTCCTGCTTGCCATCTTTTATCTTTTATTGGTTTTATTGTAATTTCTTTGTTTTGATTGTTGTGAGCCACCCAGAGTCATTGAGAATGGGTGGCATAAGTTTAATAAATTGTTGTTGTTGTTGTTGTTGTTGTTGTTATCTCTGCCTCTGCCTTTCAAGCCCAGAGCATCAATCCCTATAACAACAAAGACTGGAAGGTAGTAGTTGTTACAGAGCACTTTACAACAGTGTTCCTATATAAAAGGTTTTGCTCTATGTCTTGACTGTCAACAACACTACAATACTGTTAGTAACAACATATTAGCTTCCCTTTGCACCCTAGATTTTAAACTTCTGAGCTATCTTCAAAGATTTGTGGTTATTTTAACCTTCTTATTTATATTTCCATTTCCTATGGGGCACTCATGTGTTTAAGATAAACTGGGTTCAAACTATTATTTATCTTTGCCTTGGGCTCATTGACTATGTCCATTCATTAATTAAAAAGTTGAATAAACTCAAATACAAAGGGATACAAAAACCATTTGCACCAATCTAGCTATTCCAGCACAGAAAAATCAGTAGTTTTAAGAGCAAGTTCTGTTCACTTTCTTAAATTGAAAAACTTAGGCTAAAGTGATGTTGAAACAGTCCTACTGAAGGCTGTGTTTCCAGGTTTTGCTTAAAGGCCTGCAAATGATCATCATAGCATGATAACAGAATAGGCAGTGTTTTAGGCCCAAAATATGATAAGTATAATATCAACTAGCAGTTACTATGGCAACAATTCATCTATGTCGTTTTTCAAAAACAAGCAAAAATAGTACATGAACTACTTTCATGTATGATTACACTATGTGCTGAATTTAAATGAGTTTTTGGGGATAATCAAAAGCAAATCTGATCCTTATAACTACCTTGTATTCCTATGGCAATTATTTCCATACAAGCAACATTTACTAATATGTGGGTTGAATAAAATTCAGTCACATTTCTCACCCTCCTACATTTTATTCTATTTTCAGACATACTCTTCCTATCACAGCTATAGCTGAATTCAATCTGCTGTGCTTTATCAATCCAACAGACCTGTGTTATATGCATGTGGTTTTGTGTCTCTGTGAGTATGTTGGTGCATATAAATGCCCTTAAAGAATCTTAAATATACAGGGTATTGCCTTCCTTTTAGTAGCTGGTTGTGTTGAATTCACTATTCTGTTGGATCTAGTGTTCAGGTAATATAATTTTAGTTAACTGTGTGAGCAGTGCATAATAGAACTGATTCATTATTTATTTATTTATTTACTAATTTATCAAGTTATTTGAGTATTTTTCAACCTTTCACAACAATATCATTTTTTCCCCTTATAAGCACCTTATAAATGTGCTTGATTTGTACACTAAAATAGCCATTCTTTTAGATATTGGAGCATATGGTATTGTGCACGTGTGCACATACAGTGCACAGCTAACAGCCAGTTCATATAATGGTTTGGAGAATAACATCATACACAGTGACTCATGCATGACTCAAATGATATGAACATATTTGGTGTCACTAAAACCCTGGAGAGGCTTGAATTAAGCATGCAGTGTTATTGTTTTTGTGTACCCGTATTAACATTTAATGTAATATATCCACTACACAGTTCAAAGAAATAAAATAAAAAATTGGAAATTGTGATTAAAAAGTATTTTAAATTTAACAGGCATCCATGACAAGAAGATCTCTTTCAGGTTATACAACATAATTGCTAACATGTTCCTGTCACTAGAATGTAAACCTTGGTTGAAAGGTTATGTTTATGGTTGTCACTTGAATGACTTCTTATTGCTTACCTTCTCAAACTATAGCCCAGGTGAGTAAAATGTGAACTGCATGAAAGGAAATATATGTACTGTATGAAGTTATTCTGGGCAAATTAAATACTACTTCTGAGCACTTAGATAACGTCTCTACAGATCTCTATGTCCCTACTGGTTCCTACTATCCATTATAACTAGAATGTATCTTTAAAAATGTTTATTAAAATACTCTCTGCAGAAGCAGAAAACAAAATTCCTATTCAGAAGCAAAGAATATTTATAGCAGGGATAAGAAACGAGATGCTTTTCAAGGGTATTGGTTTACAGCTCTCAAATCCCTGGCTATTGGATCTGGGTCTGAAAGTGTCTGAAGTCCCCAAATACCGGAAATGCAGCAGGTTGTCTACACTTGATGTATGGAATACATTATATAATAAATAGTGTAGTAAACAAAGAAGATGGTAATTGGATCCTTCGATAAAAGTCCCAGCCTTGGTTTGAAGAGAGGAGTAACTGCTTTTGCCTATGCAGAGAGAGGAGAACATTGATTTTCCTCCCAGAACTATATGACAAACTCTCAGGTAATCATCTGAAGATGACTATCTTTGTTATATCTTCTCCAGGCTCATGGGCTTAATGTGAGGCCTTAAAGTGTCACAGTTCTGTATTAAGCCCAAGACCATTTCTAAGTGAGTACAAAAATCCAGCTCAAGGAACTTTCAAAGCCTAAGGCCTACTAAGATTTCCATCAGGCTGTTTGGTATAAATACTTACTTTGGCTTTCAGAAGGTAAGGCAAATAGTCTAATGAATGGAAATAAAGATTCGACATCCAGAAGGTTGAAATGTTAATTGACAACTAATTTAATATACTCTCTAATGTGAACTTGATAACAAAGCTTGGCCTTTAGGAAACTCTTTACAGATGGCAAGGGCTGATGTTGTAATCAATAATTATGTGAATTACTAATGCAGGCAATGAACAGTTTCCTGGCTGTCCAGATGGAGAGGCATTTTGTTGTAATGTATCAGGAAATGAAGCAGTTGATCCTGAAAATTCCAGCTGGAACAAAGCTCTAGTCACTCTGATGCAGCCGAATAGTTGAAGGGTCATGCTACTCACTTCCATCTCTACAAAGACATATGCACCAGTTTAACTTTCTGCACCGTTATCAGCCTCATTTAAATGCAGTGATTCCTCTACTGTACCCAAAATCAAATCTCCGGGTAAGACTTACATGTTAGCTGAATTCAGAGATCTGAACTTCATCAAATGAATGAGTTATATGGAAAACAACATTATTAAGGCAACTGGCCAGAAATAGCCAAAATCTGATAATATGCAATTAAAGACTCCAATTACAAAGAAATAAGTATTTTTATTTCTCTCTGTGACATTTTCTGTGTACCATGAAGCTTGTAACTGTATCTGGCAGAAATGAATGCATGTGAAAAACTGCACACATTTTCTAAGAGATTTTGGATTAAGAGAGGATGATTGGCAGTGACAACCAGGAATGTACAGGGCTTCATGAAAAGAGAGTTTCACCTCCATGTAGTGTTAACAACCCTTAGAAAAAGGCTGATTTATAGTGACAGAAAATAAGCAGCATGGTTGTCCCACATAGCAGAACTAAAGTGTGGTTATCCAATGTAGGAGCACAAAGGCAAATTGACTCAAAGAGCTGCAGACTCCATGTTAAGATTCCTTTTCTGCCTCAGCAGCAAAGCCAAGTGGACAGGGGTTTGGTCTGCAATAAGAGCCTAGGAGATGGGAGAGGCCAGGTGAAGAATGCCTTCTTTGGTGCCAGTTGGGATGCCCAACAGCCTTCTGCAGTCCCACCCAGAACCATGGGGGAGAAGAGGAGAAGTGGCTTCTTTTCCTACAGGAGTACAGCTGCAGACCCAGGACCGCTGGGGAAAGTGGCTTGATGGGCTCCATCTTCTCAAGCTCTGTACTGCAGGTCACAATCAAGGAAGGAAAAATGACACAATAAGGAGCTTTCATGCAAGAACTAGGGCAAAAGTATTATTTTTTGGAACCTGTGCTAAGGAACCTTCAGCCTTAATTCATTAAAGTAGAGTCTCTTGGACATTTTAAATCTCTTCTTTCCAGGCTTTTGGCAGCCTAAGGCTGAGCTGCCATTTATGAGATAAGCTATTAGCAAACACCTCACCCATCTGTTGGTAGTTTAGGTCTAATATTCCTCCTGTTAATTCCCCAATCTCTCCTCCTAATCTCTCTCACACACTATAGGACTGCAAGCTACAGAGCCAATTCTCCTGATTTAAAAAGCCCTCCACAGGTTCTGCACTACAACACTAAACCTGGGGGGAAGAGCAGCCACTCCATGAGGAAGCACCCCTGCGGTACAGTCCCCAACTGCCCTGAACCTTTAGCAGTCCAATGCCCCCCTGTGGGTTTTGCTTCATGGCATTAGGGGGTGGGGAGCAGTCATTCTAAATATATGTCTAGCATTCTACAGAAGACTGCCAGAACATCAAAACAACACATGGATAGAGGTGAAAGTCCACTGGCTACATATTTAAAATGCAACCTCCCCTCCCCACCACTTAAGCATTGCGGTACCTAAGTTAAGAGGCAGCCATGTTGGAGGGAGGGGGGAAGAACTGCCTCTCCAGGTGGCAAGATAGCAGAACTTCCATGGCGACCAGATCTTTTTTGGGGCCAGAAGAATATGCATCCAAAATATCTGCTTCTCGGTTGTCCCTGCCCCTTATGGGTGGCAGGACAAGATGGGAGGAGAAAAGCATGAGAGATAAACAACCTGATAGCACAAGATTTTCTTCTTGTCCCTTCCCCCTTCCATGAGGGAAAATGGGTCTGTTGGTGCCAGGATAATTGGCAACCATATAATCCACATCCTTTTCTTCTCTAGCCAATATTCTTGACAAGAGAAGGGGAAGAGATGACCTTTTGGCACAGAGGGAGAGCCCTGGCTTTCTTGCTGCCAAAAGGCAAATGGTCCTGGAAATCAGTGATCAGGGTCAGGCCCATAGTAGCCTCAGGGGGCCAATAGCACTGGGACAGGCCCCACTCCTAAACTTACTGTGGAACAATTCATGGCAAAATAACTGCTCAGCTTATGCTGGCTGAAGTGGAAAAATACCAATTCTGCCGCTGAGCTAGGAAAGAGAGGTAGAGGCCAACTTCATGGTCAGAGGATGGGTTGAGGATGACATCAAACATTCATGTACACAGCAAATGGTTAGTAAGGTGTCTTCATGCTGGGGAAACGGGATATGTAGATAAGCCTGGTCAGAGAGGTACTGTACATAATGGCGAATGGAACAGGCAAAGGAAGATGGATTCCCTCTAAAGTAGATGGAAGGCCAACCTTTTAAGGTTTTCTACACTGATAATGAAAAGTCTGCAGGAAAAGAAGCAAGGTCACAGAACACCAAGAACCCAACTTTTAAGAGTATTCCCACAATACTTTTACAGGTTTCAGTCAAAACCTGAAATAGATAAAATAGATAGTCAGATATTCATGATTAGAAAGAAGAAAAATGGTCATTATTACAATGGTTGGACAGCATGACGTGACTATATCCTCAGGCAGCATTTTGACAGATTGTAAGCTAAATTACACAAATGAAGAAATGAGAAATGTGAACAATTTTCAATTTGGAGAGACAAATTTTGTTGTGGATGATTTAAGATGTGAGCTTTGAAATTGGATAGGTGCACATGCAACAAGATTGGAAAGTAAGCTTTTTTTCAAAACTGGTGAACTGGAGTGACTTTCCAGAAACACACAGCAACACATCTGTGATTGCAAAGTATTAAGCACTGCTTCTTTAGCTATACAGAAACACACACCCACACACAAATGTAGCTTGAAATTGCTATTTCTTATAGATCATGTGAGTGAAACATGTGAAGATGATTTTTCTTTGTCCTGCTACTGACTATATTAGTCAGCTTCAGCTGTTGCTTGCTAATAAATAATATATCCATATCTTATCTGCTGGTTTGACTTGTATTCTTATTTATCCATCGTTGTCATCATCATCATCATCATCATCATCATCATCATCATCATCATCATCATTTTTCTCTCTCCCTACCCCCCCCATGTATTTCTTAAACACATAAAATGTAAGAATGAATACTATAGTGCTATCAATGTGCTTTATATTCATAACAATATAAAGCCCACGAAAACATCGGGGAGGCCAAATTATGGAAAGGTCAATTAAGTGCACAATGTATATAGAAGGATTGTTTAGTGGTACATATGGCAATGAATATGAAAATATGCATTATGCTAGGATAAAACTGCTTGGAAACTGCATGCTCCTAGAAAAGTATGTTCAGAAATGTAGACATTAGGCAAAATGTGGAACCAAACAAAACTTGCAGTTGGACAAAAAAATGAAAACCTGAACAAAGTCAAACAGGGAGATTAACATACTCTGGCTTGCATACCAATTGAGGAATTGGCACATTTATTGTTCTCAGCAGTATGAGGAAATTCAGATAACTGACAGTTTAAAAAGTACAACTTGGAGTGCAGGGTGGGGAGGGGATATTAGCAAACATTTCTGCTGAAGGACCACTGTGCCAAAAGACCATAATACAGCTATGTTTTAAAAATAGAGCAAATTGTGTATGTGGAGAATGAAAACACTGCAAGCTTGAAACTGGAGAACCTGAAATCTTTGTGGTGCAACACTTCAGAGAGAGCAGAAAACATTTTTTTTTTCTTATTTGTCTTCTGATAGTGAGAATACATTCAACAGACTGAGGTATTCTTGTGGCTTCGCTTCAAGGCATTTAATAATCTATGTTTGGCATTTGGAAATCTCTCATCAAGTGAATTTCTTGCATAAAGATACTGATGTACAATCCTGTACCAGCAGTTATGGCTAATAGAAAACTTTATTTAAAGATCTGATTTTGTACACCTCTTTTGTCTTCTTTAGAAATAAAAGCTATGGAAGTATTTTTTGGGTGCTTCTAGACAATATTGTGCTATTACCCTGCCATGTTCACAGATATATAAGAGAGATCAGGGTCCACATATCACTGAGCTCCCTTGCTAATCCTACTGTGTCTTTCCTGCTGTTTCTTCTGTTTGTTTTTCTCATCACAAAAGATCCATTAAGGAAGCATTAATTTGATTCTAAGTGCCAGGAGCTGTCTCCATCTGGGAGCATCCTCTGAGGCTTCAGAGAAAAGTTAAAAACTGAAATGAAAATTTGTTAGATTAGAGTACTTAGACCTTTATGGGGGGCAAAATCACACATTCCAACGATGAGAACAATTTTTTTTTAGTTCAGTTGAGGTAGATACTTGCAAGAATCTTTCTAAAGATAACAATGGTTGTTATATTAATAACCAATCAATGCCTTTAATATTTAATTAAGCAAGGATATAAATTTTGAAATTTTAACCAAATTTTTCATGATACCACTATGCATCAGTTTACTAGAAAAATAATCCTCTCACCCATCCACTAAATAGGAAATAAGTCACAACAACAATTAAAAAAAAATTGCAGAACTATTAGAATATGAGCAGCATCTTAATCCCATGTCAGATAAGAGGTCTTCACACAACCCCTTTTTCCTTGTGTTCAATGAAAGAATGAGAAAAGTAGGCTGGTTTCTGACAATCCTGAGTAGCTAAAACGTTCAGCATTTTGGCCAGATATTCACAACCTAGAAGACTGACTGATCCACTATCTCAAGGAAAAATTGTATGTATCTAGGACCCTGAATAGTGAACTGTACAGCTATTGGGTAAAGTGATCAATAGGTGCCTCTGAGGATATGACCAGAGGATGTGATCTTGGATTACCATCATTGAAAACCAAGAACAGGTGTGTGAAGACCCCATAGCTTCAAAATTCATAATTCTCTCTGACATACCTCTTATAGTGGCCAAAGTCTTTTTGGGTCACATGTGGTATGAACTGGAAGTTGCAGCTGACTTCTGCCCTGAGAGGCTTCCTTTCCTCCCTCCACCCCCAATTATAAAGTTAACTTCTATTTCTTTTAAAGAAGGAAAGAAGAGGTTATCTTTATTGGGAGATCAGTCACCATACATTCCTGCAAAACCATGCTCTCAAACTATTCCGTATCCAGACCTCCATAGGGAGTCAATCTTTGATATTAGAAATGAAATATCAGCAATTCATGTACCTCTGTGGGGGAAAAAAAAAGACAGACCATGGACTGTGGCTTTTCATTAGCTGAGCAACATTCCCATGAGCTTTGTATTGACTTGTTAATTCATTATTTCAATTAATACAGTGCAAACAACTTTTGTTTTCATTAGCATCCTTCTTCAGTAAAGTCAATGCATTTTTAACATTTAACTTGATGCAATTTTTTAAATGAAGCAGTAAAAGTTAGATCTTTGTCTTACCTTCTAAGAAAGCAGGCAAGAGCTATACTGTAGGTGGAATAGTGTACCAAGTAACAGATTTTTGTACACTTTTTCTTACAGGTGGTATGCAGTCTATAGGAAAAGTAAATATATTTGTATATATAATCCATGGGTTTAAATATATCATATTATTTATTTTTATGAGCTAGTGTTAGTCATAATATAAAGCTTGTAGCCTGTCAATGTGCAGTTTATCCTTTATACTGTCAAGAAACAAAGCAGTTCACAAAAAGGTTCAGGTATTTCCAAACATAGAAGAAAGTGTCCTTATATCAGAAGAAGCATGACTTGAAACAGTTTATAATTATGTCCAGAATCCAGTCCCTTTCACCATGCTGTCACTCGTCACTATTCTTCAAACTTTGAGGTGTGGGCTGATTTTCTGATCTCTCCTGCCCCTCAAAAGATGGAGTAGGCAACAACATGCCAAAGATGTTAGAAACTAATACAGATGAACAAGCAAAAGAGATAGCCCAGCATAGCAGCATTTGTACAGCAGGCTGTGGGATGCTTTCATTACACACATACGTCACTCACACCTCCTTAAACAGGTGTCCACAGCCAGTGGACACTCTTAAACTTCTACCTTCCTTAACTTGATTGCGTTCCTAGACCCTTCTACTCTGAAGAGACAGAGAACCAAATAGGATTTCAATTTTATGTATATATGCTACACTATTCTAGCTGAATCACATTTTGGCAACTCACTGTGGAGTAGCATGGAGAGGAGGGAGGAGGACTCCTAGTTGAATCAAAGTGAGTCTCTCTCAATGCACATTAGATAGATACCCATTTCATTTTACTACTGAAATATAACTTGTGGTGATCAAGAAGGTGACTCCTCCAGCTGACAATAAGAGCCAAGCAAGTGTTATCTTTCACACTGCATTTTCTCCCAAATATTATTCACCAAGAACATCAGTCATACATCACACTGCATGTGTATGTGTGAAAGAAAGAAAGAAAGAAAGAAAGAAAGAAAGAAAGAAAGAAAGAAAGAAAGAAAGAAAGAAAGAAAGAAGTAAGTGAAAGAGCTTTAGGAAAATATTAATAGCTCATGAACCTTAGTCGATGAGCAGGCATAAAATCCTGTGTCAACAAGGAAACTCATCTACTTCAAATACTCTACAGCCCACCTATGTTTAAACCAGCACTCACTGCTTTTATTATTGGCACACTTCATCTGACTGCAACTTCAACATTTAATTAAGCTGTCCTTGGCAGAAGAGAGTAGACTGATCCCTAAGCTTATTCTTTTTCCTCACTGTGGGAGAAAGAGAAGGAAAGAGCACAAGGGACACCTGTTTGCCTGTCTTCCTCTCTTCCCAAGTCACTATGCTTCTTTCAGGCACATGTCCTTTCTGATTAGTACAGAAGGTGCACTGAGGTAACTCACAGCTAGCCTTATTCCTCCACTCCATGTATCCCATTGTGGTTAATGAGCTCCTGGAAGCTGCCGGCATTTCTGAATTTCTGCCCCTTCGTGAATTCCAGTCTCTGACATCATCAGCATATCGGAAGTTCCTTGATCAACACTTCACTTTGTTTCATTCAAACTATGATAACTAGCATGAATAGCTTTTCAAAAGGGTTAGCTGAATACATCTGGGGTATGACTAGTGGTAATTTCAAATCTTCCACTTAATTTTCCATTGTTGGAAAATGTTGTTACCAATATGAGGTAGATATCAATACCATGTCTGCATGCCTGGTTGATCACTGCTTGAATACAGAAGTTTGAGATACTTATTTGTTGTGGGGAAAATAGGAGGAGGAAGGAGTATTAGGTATGTTTGCCGCCTTGAGTTATTTATAAAAATAATAAAAGTGGAATACAAAAATTTTTTTAAAAATACCCACAACAGCATTAGAATATCTATCTATCTATCTATCTATCTATCTATCTATCTATCTATCTATCTATCTATCTATCTATCTACTTTATCTTCTAAATAGGGTTCTTAGCAGCATGATCATTATCATCTGTAAGCTGGATCAATTTCCCAACCTGGGTCCAGGTAGGATGTGTATGGATGGATACAGGAAGTGATTAATGTCTCTTTGAGAGAGAGGGAGTGAAGTGCCTCCTCTTGAAGAGGCCATCTTCAGCTGTCTTGGACAACTTCATCTCAGTCTCCAATATCTCCTTTTGGAGGAAAATATTGGAGAAGGTGGTGAAGCTTCAGCTACACAGGATCCTGGAGGAATCCTGGATCTCTTTAAGTCAGGATTCAGGCACGGGCATGGAACAAAATAGAACTGGTCACTCTGGTGGATACCTTATATGAAGACCTGGTTATGGAGTGTGCTCTCCTAATTATATTGGAAGTCTTTGTGGCATTCAATATTATCAATCATGGTATTCTTCTGAATTGCCTTTAAGGGTAGAAGGTACCATATCTTCCTCAGTAGGCAGTGTGTGAAGGGAAAAAAACAGTCGAGTTTGTAGTATATGGTATGCTACAAGATACAGTATCATCTACATAAAACCCCTGAGAGAAGTCATCCATCAATTTGGACCGAATAAGCTGATGATACTCAGTTGTACATCTCCAATCCAGGCTGGGCCAGAAATGTGGAGATCCTTACCCAGTGCCTAAAAGTTCTGAGGAACTAGATGGGACAAAAGAATTTCTAATTAAATCCTGGGTCTGAAGGTGAGTAAGAGCTTGGCTCCAAAATAGCATTGGGGATAGATGTAGGGGGAATAAGTGACAGCTTGTTCCACCACTCATCTAAATCTAATGCGTGAGGCAAAAGATCACTGTGCCTCACAGTAGAACCAACTCAGGGTTCGCAAGGATGCCTTAATATTGTCAAACTTAATTTGTTTCTTAAATATGATAAAAGAAATTTCTTAATATGGAAGATGGTACTGATATCCCATGGCCTACAGGCCACAAGTAACCCTGAAGCTTTTTTTTTTTTTTGGTAAATCCTGGAAGCCCAAATACCTCAAACAACAAATGTATGGTTTTCTGCAGATCTGATCAGGAAATGAAAAAAAAAAAAGGGGGGGGACAGAATGGGCTTTACAGATCCATTAAAATATAGTAAATCCATTAAGTAAACTGGGGGAAAAGGATAGTTTCAATCCCTCTGCATCCAGTGATGTCATCCGACTATCCATTCAGCTCACAGCTGTCTAAAAATGAATTTTTAAAAACGGTGACCCCGACAACTACAAATCTTCCACCTGTTTTGGTATCAAGTGAAGTATAACAAGCACAGATCACTAAATGAAACAAAATAATTTAGCTGAGATGCTTCTATTGGCCTCAGTATTGCCATGACTAGGAGAACAAGCATTCCGCTTATTCAGATCAAAGCACAATCAGAGATTTTGTTAAACACTGTGAAATTCAGCCTGTGAAACTATGAGAAGAATAAATTATTTCAGGGGGGAAAGGAACTATATGTTCAAGATTTGCCTCCATTATAAGATGCTGAAAATACTGAAAAGGGAAGTAATTAAAAATACAACAAAAGCAGACAGACTTAACAGTCAAACATATAATAGCAAAGCAAAGCTTTTCAATGAAGAAAGCACGCATGTAACTGATGCAAATTGTGATTATGATTAGTGGGTTGATAGGCATGGACAGCTGTGTTTTAATGCTTTTCAAAGATCCTGCCTTGATACCTCATACTAGGGATCCCCATTTTTGTGGGGAGGAGGAGAGAAGGCCCATTTGGAAGTCTAAGAGCATTTCATGGGTGCTCTCACACATTGGCTGCTATGAGTGGGAGACTTACCTACTCAAAAAATACTCTCAACAGCACCCAGATCACCTTCTTTTTCTTCTAGTCAGAGTAGACTGCAGACCCATTTTATTTTGTAAGATCACTTATGTCTTATGTGTAGAATGTAACAACCCTCTTGGAAATAAAGAAGATTCTGCAGTCTAATGTTTTGCTTTGTGGCATGTCAGCTTCCTGTTTAAAAATTTTGAAAATGCATATATTTTCAGTTTAAAAAGACAGGCAAGCATTTGTTTGATGGGGACACAGGGGGAGGGGGGTGTCCACAGGGAAATTAGTGCTTGCGAGTGCCACACTAGGAACTCCAGCCTTATATTTTTTGTGTAGAAAAAATGTTCCAATTCATGCCTGATACAATGTTGGAGTATAAGTCCCACCATCCTTGACCACTGGTCATGGTTAGATAAGATGGGTGTGGATGTCCAGCAACAACTGGAGAGCTACAAGTACCCCACTTCTGCCACAAACTCTCATAGTATGAGGTGAAGATAATCACTCTCCATTGTACTTCATTCTCCACTGTAAAGCATTCAGCATAAGGGTTTAGTTTACTTTGCCATTGTTGTTAGTTTTTAACAGAGTGACTAATCCTTACCAGTACCTCCAAAATCAACCTGGTGGGTCACAGGAACAAATTTACCCAAAGTTCAAAAGAGATTGTTTAAGGATTGGAGCACTTACAAAACACCTTACGAGATGGACTGAAATCATGGGTCTTTTCCCTGCTACCCACTGATTTAAAAGTGAAACCACAGCACTTTACTGGCAATACCAATGCTATACATTTCAGGAAATGGAACCAATAATGCCCTGGGAAAGAGATTCTATGATGGCATGCCATTGTTATCAAGACATTGTGTGGAGGAGAACAAGATGGTTGGTTCTATACCATCTTCCTAGGACAGTGTTTCTTAACCTTGGCAGCTTTAAGATGGGTAGACTTCAACTCCCAGAATTCCCCAGCCAGCATGCTGGCTGGGGAATTCTGGGAGTTGAAGTCTACCCATCTCAAAGTTGCCAAGGTTAAGAAACACTGTCCTAGGACCATTCATTTTCAAAGCACAGAATAAATGGCCTGTAAGCATTCAGCTGAGCCACAGTCTCACTTTTAAATTGAACAAAGGAGAGAGGAGAAGACCCTTTGGCCACCTGATAATCCAGTTTGTAACTACTACTATGATACCACCAGAAAATAATTTCTCTTTCCCCACTCAACAAATGTTCCTGAATTTGTCTCTCCCTTTCCACCCCACCCCACATATATTTATCCTCTCTTTCTGTTTATTGCAGTTTAATGGAGAATAACTGAGATAACAATACTGTAGTTTAGAGAACAATGACGGCTGGAATAAACAACTGCTCTTTGAGACCATGAACAGGAAAAATGACTGAAGACTGAGTAATAAAAAACTGGTGATCTTGCATATATTTGATTGAAATGTCAGACGCCCTATTAATGATGCTTCATCTGCAGCCTATGATTCATTAAGACATGCTGTGATTGCCTTTTTCTGAATGCAATGGGCTAATAATCTGCATACAGTAGCAATGGCTCTTTTTTTCCCCCTAAGCCTTTCATTAAGGAAAGAGGAGAGAAAGTCAATAACTAACTTTCTTACTTTTGGAACAAGAAATGTCTTGGTGTTTGGAGGTACACAAATCTCCTGTAGCATTCATTTAGGGAAAATGACATGATTGTATAATTTAAAGAAGAAGAAGGAACACATTGTTAAGCGCTATCATCCCACAAAACATCTGACAGCAAATCCTATACACCAAACATGGCTCTCACAGAACAGCTAGTATCTAAATTAAGGATAAGAGTACTCAGTCTCTGCTTAGGAGGTGTTGAAATGACTTGGGGTTATGCCAGAACTGTCCTTGGTACGCTTTATCTCAGGATGTTTTCACAGGCTACGACAAGCTGATGTTGTTGACTCAAGTTCTCAATATTCAGCCCATTTTCTGATTTAACCATTAAATTGGGATATCTGCCCAGCTTTCTCCAACCTGATACCCTTCAGCAACTTCCAGGATCCACAGCCTGTATGGCTGATGACTGGCAATTCTGGAAATGGCAAACCCAATTTATATGGAGTGTCACAGGTTGGGATAGTCTGGATTAGCTCTTTCTTCACAAAGAATCTGTACGTGCCCAAAGGGGAAGAGACCACACGTGTGACATTACAAGTCTGCTGGCCCCACCCCAATCTAATCTAATTGGCCTGAACGGCCTGATAATCTTTTTAATTTTACTTTTTCCCCCATTAAATATCAATTTCACAGTCCCATGGTTGCAGACATATTTTGTCCCAAAAGCAAAGTCAAGAATGAAAGAACTTCAAGTAACTGTTGCCAATTATATCTAAGCCTAAGGTCATATGGCTGTCCTGTTTGATAACTTCTTTTAAAATCATTGTTACAATGGCTTTTGATCTCTTTAGGTTGAAAAGTCAGCTGAGAGGAAGCTCAGCTAACCAGAACCTCACAGCATTTAAAGTTGTTCCTAGAAATGGAGGCTACTTTATACAGGGCATTTTGCCAATTGTTGACAAACATGATGAAGCTGTTCATTGAACTTCTCTAATGAGGACAATCATGTATTAAAATTCCTTTTTTCCTTACACAATTTGCATCTAATTTCCCTTTGTGTATTATGTTCAAGTTAACCAGAATCCTCTGCCTATGATTAGGGCTGCCAATTAAAACTGTTAGTCTATCACCTGTCTTCTAATTGAACTATTTAAATAAATATTCATATTACCAAATATTCTCTCTACATATAATAGTCCTTTAATGTTATGGAAATGAACTGACAAACAATATTTTGATAGTATTAAAAGAAGAGTATTGTGTTTTTTTTGTTGGAAAAATGAGACACTGTTACTCAATTTTTGAGCAAAATGCATTTTGGGGAGGGGGGTGGTGAGGATCAAAAATAAGTTGCAACCATAACCTTGGGCACTATTGAGAAATCAGCATCCCGAAGCTCTGATTCTTGTGGGTGTTACTCCAATAACAATGCACACAAAAGAGGGTGGACTTAACAGGGATATTTGCAAGGCAAATGCTTCAAATTCCTAGATGCCTGAACAAGGCTCACACTGAATCAAAATATCTTTTAAGTAAACACAACCAGCCTCTCCTGATTTAACTAGACATGGTTGGTTTGTATTCACTGTGGCTGAAGGAAATCTACCATGGTTTCACATTTTATATGTTTATTTTTTATTTATATATCAAATTTGTCACCACCCATCTCATCAAAACGACTCTGGGGGGGGGGGTTACAAAGCAGTTAAAATCAATTAAATTACAGTATAAAATAATCCTAAATAAATAGAAAATAAATATAATCCAAGGATAGATGTTAAAATTGGCAGTAACTCAGGAAGCATCATCAAGGAGCAGCCATCCCTGGGATTGGGTAAGATTATTGTCACCCCACACAAGCTGGCACAGCCAGGTCTTTAATCCTTTCCAGAAAGCCGGGAGGGTAGAGGCCTGGATTGGATCATGAAATACAGCTGATTTAGGATATGAATTAACACAAGACTTTTTTAAAGTTTATTTTTTTCCCCTCACATTTAATGCAGATAGCTCCAAGGCTGCTTGTTATTATTGTTGTTAGGAGTAGTAGTATTTTAAGATGTTTCCTTTAAATCTGTAATGAAAACCTCAGACCAGGATATATACTCTGTATTGCTGGACTTCAACTCCTGTCAACCCCAATGAATATGGCCAGTGGTCAAGAATGATGCCATCAGGAGTGGGGTCATGTATGAAAAAACTACATAAAATAGACACCCCCCCCAAAAAATGAAGACAACCCCCCACCCCCACCCTGCAGCTATTTTCTTGCCTCTCTATTTAAGAGTATCAAATACAGTTCTCTATAGAGGAGACATGTATGAGCATTCAGTCCTGAGATCAATTATCAAAGAATATTGCCATGCTCAAAAGGCTATCCCTAAAAGGGAAGGGGAGATATCAGGAAGAATTGCCTGTGGTATTCAAAAGCAGCTCAGAGAGTTATTCCCAGCAGGGAGAACCAAAAACCACTGGACAAAGAACCTCATAAAAAGAGCATCTCTTGGAAATAAAACAGTTTTAGATAGACTTGTGTATAATCTTCAAGATAAGAACAAAGTGATGGGCTCTCAGAGATAAGGTTCTTCTCAACACAGTCTTTGCAAAGCTCTGGCAAAAAAAGCAACAAGTTCCAGACTACTTACTGTTTGGATCTACATTTTCACAAAGTTCTGTTTTTGCTTCCCCGTTGGGCCTGTCGCTAGTTTTGTGTGATAGTCGTGATGACATGGTGGCTGCTGTCACTACTGCTTTGAAGCTACGTTTCCGCTTCTGGACATTTAGTTCAGGATGGAAGATGATGATGTAAACTTTCGGCATGTAAAGCATCCCCAGGGCCACTGAAGCACTTAAGTTCATAGATATTGTAAGGGTGGTGGTTTGTACATAGACCTAGGAGACAGAATATAAAAAGACACCATTGAAAGACGGAGAGAAGGTGAGTGCAGTAGCTTCAACAGTGGAGGTGCCTGTTATGTTACTCCAAACAGATCTTCTGTATTCTGAATTTCTCATCAACACTTCAACAACTGTTGGATAGTCAAGTTACTTAGGTTGTGTGTGGACCTGGGGTCCCCGAAGGTTATCTACACAATCAATCTCAGACCATACTATATAAATGTGATGCCTAAATAAATAAAAATAAATACTGAAACAAACAAAAAAAACCCCCAAATAACAGGGAAATCTTTTCAAGCGTAGTTCCCAATTGACTTGGTATTATTAGTAAATTTACTCAGTAAGTTTTCATGGAAGAAGGAATGTGTTTGTTTTTGGAGGTTTTGCTTTTGATTATAACATTAGCACAACTGCTTCAGTTTTGCTTTAGTCACTGTCCAAATACATCTGTATTTTTCCAGTGAGTAAGTTTTCGACTGACATTAAACATTTAAACAATTAGAATCCAGCAACTAACTTTAAATTGACAGAACTATAAAAAACTCAACAAACTCACAGAATTTGGTCAGAGCGACTGACAAAACTCTAATTCACTAAAATGGAGAGTTCTTTTCTTCCCTAAAAGCTTTTCCCCAGCCAGCATCAGTAGTTAAATCCAGCCCTCTTTCTAAACCAGTATGGATTCTGTGAACGACTTTTTGAGCAATATTTCCCATCCTTCCTTTTCCTCTGAGAAGGTATTGGCTAATAACAGGAACTCTGGGGGCTGTTGTGCAAGTCTGAATTCTGAAAGGAAAAATTAAAAAAAGTCTAATGGATGTTCACACAAAATGGGTGCTGCGGCATGTATGGATGGTCAAAACCCCCCAGTTTCTAAGAACCATAGAATTCAAGAATGAAAGGGGTCATTTAAGTCATTGAGTTCAATCCCCTTCTCAATGAAGATATACAAATAAAGGCCTTTCTGACAGCTGCCCAGCCTAGCAATTGGTTCCACTGTAGAAGTTGTCAGGTTCGGTCAGCACGAGGCTTCAGGGAAGCACGGGGCTGCAGGGAAGCTCGCAACCAGACCACGCGGAATCCACCGGCGGTAGCTAGCGGGGAAAAGAGGAACCGAAAGCGCCGCTAATTAACGAGCCACCTGCGGCCAGCTAAACAGGAAAACCGCAGCGGAAGCTTTTAACTATGAACTGATAACAGCGCGAGCAAGCAAGGAACGGGGCCGCAGGGCAGCGAAACAAGATCGCAACGCAGCACAGAACCCGCGGGTCTGCACGTAGCAGGGAGGGACCAACCCAGCCGGAGGAGGACTGGCAATCAAGGACAATGGACTCTGACTGACCCTGCCATCATGAACAATCAAGGGGGACATTGGGGGGCCCAATAGTCCACAGCTGCAACGCGATCACGAGGCGGGAAAAAGCGCGGGAAGGGGGGAATATAACAAGTGATGCAATTGTACCAAGCCAGTCCTGGCTTTGCTTGTGACTACTACGTTACGCATGAGTAAACCTTCTTTGTGAACCACACGTGTCACGAGAGTTTCTCTGTCGAACGGGGCAAATCTCACAGAAGTGAGGCTTTCCCTAACATTTAATTGAATTTGATTTCCTGTAATTTAAGAATCTTATTCTGTTTCCTATAGTCCAGTGTTGTCCAAACTTGGCCACTTTAAGATGAGTGGACTTCATGGCTGGCTGGGAAATTCTGGGAGTTGAAGTCCACTCATCTTAAAATGGCCAAGTTTGCACAACACTGCTATAGTCTGAGGCAAAAGAGAACAATCTTGTTGCGTATAACATCCCTTCACATTTGAAAAATGCTAACATATCCCTTTCAGGGATCTATTCCCAAGGTTAAATTTACCCAAGTTTCTATATCTCACTGTAAAATTTAGTTTCTTGTCCTCTGGTCATCCTCACTGTCCTTCTCTGAACCTCTTCTAGTCTCTCTGAATATTTCTTAAAAGGTAGTGCCCCAAATGAACACCGTTCTTGCAGTGAGTGCTGTAGAACTTAGCGCATCTATTACTTTCCATAATTTGGAAATTATGCTTTGATTGATGCAATCTAAAATTGCTTTTCCATTTTTAGCAGCTATGTCATACTACTGACTCATAGTTTCCAAGAGTCTTTTTACATCTCCTGTTACTAAGCCAGGTACAAGCATCTATACCTGTGTAGTTGATTTCTTTTTCTTAAATGAAGAACTTTATGTTTGTTTCATCCTGTTATTTTCAATCCATTTTGCTAAACCAATTTTTAGTTTTGTTTTTCTCATCTACTCTCTCACTCAATGTTGTGCCATTTACAATCTCATCAGCACTTTTCATCTCTTTATCCAAGTCATTAAAGTAAATATTTAACACTAGCAGATTTAGGATCAGATCTGGTGGCACTAACTCAGTACTTCCCTCCGATTTGATGAGAAAGCATTAATCAGTGCTTTTTAAGTGCAGTTTTCAAGCCATCTGTGGATCCACATAATAGACATGCTATCCAGTCAATAGTAAAAGGCTTGATCATCATGTCATTGGGTACTTTGTCAAATACTTCCTAAAGTCAGGATATCTTGTTTTTGTATCAACAATTTTATTTCAAATTCCCTTCCTAATGATTCTAAGCATAGAATTTGCCTTTTTACAGCAGCTGCACTCTGGTTTGACATTTATTTATTTGTTTGTTTATTTTTAATTTAATTTATAGGCTGCTTCATTCCACTGTGATTCTGGGCAGCACACCATGTTAAGCAATTTAAACCATTTGAGAAAAACCAATATAAAACAAAATGAAACCAAAAGTCCAGAGAAAAATAACGGTCTCTAATCAACCAGCCATCACACAGAGGGTCCACCACCTACCCTAGTACAGGCCTGAGGAAAGTGCCAGGTTTTAAGGGCTCATTTAAGTAAGGCTACAGGGGAGCTGTACAAAGCTTTGGTGGATGGGGCCCAGAGCATGCCAAATCTGCCCAATCATATGCAATGGGTAGAAATTATGGGAGACAGATGGTCCCTCAGATAATTGACGCTATGCCATGCTGGGCTTTATAGCTAATAACCAGTGCCTTGAATTGTACCTTGAAGCCTATTTGTAAGTAATGCACCCATGTTATATCATGTGCTATGACATGCCCATAGGTGCCTGTTATAGCTGCTTTCTGAAACAGCTGCAGTTTTCAAGGCCAGCACCATGTACAGTATATTGCAGTATTCTGCATTGCAATTGTCTAAGGGCCTCACAGTCCAGGTATGGACTCGATTGTTGCACAAGATGAACTTGTGTGAAGGCCTCCCTGCTCCTTGAGCAAGAGCTTTAAGTCCAAGGAGAGCCCCAAGTTGTGCACCAGTCCCAAAGAGGAAAGTACAACCCATTCAGGACTGAAGGTGAAACATTTCCACGCTCATGTGGTCCACAAACCCACAGCCACTCCATTTTGGGGGTGAGCTCAAGTCTATTCCTCTCCATCCACCTTCTACTACCTTCCTAGTTCAAATGCACAGGCTGCACTTTTTGTCCAGATCTGGCTTTTCCAAAAGGATGTTCCAAGGTTTCAAAAGTCTAACCCCCCTCCTCCCAACAACATTGTCTCTTCTGCACATTTGGTCTATCCAGTTCTGCTTGTTTCATTGTGCAGGCATACTTCTTAGAAAGACACCTTGGCAAGCCTACATTTCAACTTACCCCAGAAGCTAAATGTGGTTCCCGAGACTATTCAACTTCTTTTCCACACATTATCAATGCCAAGATGCACCATGACCAATGACTCCTTTCAGCAATATCTCCTAGACTATCTAGACAGCACTTGGCACCAGAGAAGCAAGCCACCATGCACTCAACACATCTTTCATTGAATCCCTCACTACTGGAAACTGTCCTCTGGCCAGAGGCATATTCTCAATGTATCTGCTCACTCAGCTAGAAATGGGTCCCTTCTAACAGATCCCGGAAGTAACATCCACTTATCTGACTGTTGAGGGTGGGATGCTGCTTTCCTTCAAGGAGGTGGGAATTCTTGATGTGACCCATCCAGTGTTAAGATGCTATACCAATACTTAAATGAATCCACTTTGCACATTGGCTAAATGCATAACTGAGAATATTGTAGACACTCACACAGATAGTGTGTCAAAGCAAATGTTTACACTTGGGTGGTTAATAACCATGACAAAAGAACATAGGAAACTGTTTCATAACGCAGATAGACATTTGATCAATGGAATTAGAATATAATGTTCTCTTTTCTTGACCTTCTCTGATGTCTCCATGGATCATTCAGGAAAGCTCAAAAGCAGTTCTTAATGGACATGGCCAATCTTTGCTCTGTTTTTCAAGGACTGAATAGTAATTACGTGTATCCCTTCCATTAAAATTGTGACTGATTGAGGATGATTTATTAGAAGAACTGGACAGTCTTTTTCCAATCCATGCCTGCGTTGGGCAGGAAATTCCTGCCCTGTCTATGCATGTTTGTGAGAGAGATTAGGCAAGTAAATTTGCAACTTCTTTTCAAGCCTTTCCTATCCATATATGCCCCCCTTAAAATACGTAACTTCATTTGAAATAAAGCATTTCCATTTTGCTATATTGGGGGGCCAGGGGGAGGACTGCAGCCAAAGTAGTATGATTCCTTTGTTTTTGAGAAAGAAAGGAAAACACGGAAGACAACCTATAATTCCAGGCCAGAAGTGACTCCCCTAAGCCCCTTTTTTGTCCTTCTAACCATGCTTTCAAATTTCAGTGTCATAAGCGATAAAAATTAGAGGCCTGAGTCATCCTATTTAGAAGTGACAAACACACACAAATTCTAAAATAAGCCCTACAATAAGTTAGCCCAGTTAATATTTTTAAAATAAATTCTCCAATCTCCCTCACCCCTCAGAACCAAATAGCCAAGAGAGTCCTGGCCCTATCTATGAGCATGAAGTATTGTATACATTTCTTACCACCATATCTTAAGAAGAAATTATTGAGTTGGAAAATGTGCAAACAAGGGAAACCAGGAGCATTGGGGTGTGTGTGTGTGTGTGTGTGTGTGTGTGTCAAAACAGTCAAAATGGTGGCCAGAACCACAGAATTTAAGCTGCTTTTTTTACATGATTAGAGTGCCAGAGCAGCTGTCCTAAAGTCAAGATTAGGACTCCTTAGCTTGGACTGAAACAGGCATGACAAGAGTATATAAAATCATTAATGGCACAAATAATATGGATAAAGAGAAGACTTTCACTCTCTTTCGGTGTTAGAACTCTAAGCCATCCACTGAAATTACTTACAGGAAGAAATTAATACTTTTTTACACAACATGTAGTTAAACTGTGAAATTGGCTACCTACAGTTGTAGCAAAGGGAACCCAACTGGATGATTTTTAAAGGGACATGGAGGATAAAACTATCAATAGGTAGTACTCTAGATGGCTATTTACCACTCTTGGAATGATAGGTAGCATGTTTTAAAGTGGAAGGGAGCTATTGTCTTCCAGCCCAGGCTAGTGAACTTCTCAAACGCATTTAGTTGGCCATTACATAACACATAGGCTGGACTAGATGGGGTTATGGCCCGATCCATTAAGGCTATTCTTATTTTACACAGTCCTACTGTCCTACTGAAGGACAGTAGGAACTCTTTCTACCAGTGTGACCATGGTCACAGTGCACGCCAGTAGCCGGAACTAGATGGCTCCAAAATTTCCTTCCCACAGTGTTCTGCATTTGGAGAGCTTGTGATAGAATAGTGCTTTATAAAATGACTATGGGAAGATTTAAGCACCATATGGAAAAACAGTATTTTTAAAAAATGAGTAAAGCACATACATTATAATTCTTCCGAGGTACTGAAGTGTGAGCCAAGAATAAATTCCACCTATTTTCATGCCGTTCATTCTTTTCATTTCATTTCTAAAAGAGAGTGAACATTCTAGGGAACCAAACCAGTCAAGCACTAAAGCATGATTTTAGTTTCCTGCACAATTGCTTCCATCAAATAGAATAAATCCTATTCTAAATCTTCTTATATGCTAAGGATTAAGTGCCTGAATGGGTCACCTACCTGTACAAGCATATAGAAATAAGGATGAGAATTAGTAAATTTTGTTACAGATCACAGGTTCTTTAAGATGTTTTGTGAGCTTTATCAAATTATTTAGTAGTTTAATCAACTAATGCTTTAACTGCAGATTAAAATTTGTCCCTCGTTTATTCTTTCACTTGGCTTATAGAAATATGTTGAATCATTCTTGCATGTTCCAAATATAAATGAACATAAAACTCAAGACATAATTGTCCTTGAATTTTGAAGAGAAGGCTAGCAAGTATTTTGCAATTCAGGATGGCTTATTACCTGAAATTATAGACTAGCATAATAAGAATAAATTCCCATGAGCTTCAGGCTTGCAATTTTGGTTTTTTCCTTCTGGAATGGCTATGATGAGTTGAAAGTAGCCTCCCATACTCATTTTAAGATGATTTCAGTGCCTAAAATGGAAATTAATGTTAGAGAAGATCAATAGCCAAAGTCCTAAATGCCAAGAAAATTATATGGATATAGCTGTAATTTTTAGACTTTGGGATGTCAGATGATGAGACCGCCTCAAGCCAGAAAGTATGATTGTAGTTAGTAGAGAAGAACGTTGAAATTCATGAGTAGATCTGGAAGTGATGACATGGCCAGACTAAAGCCTCAAGGAAATCTGGTTACCCACAGTACCAGTCTTGAAAAAGGGTCCTTCATTTGACCAAGACACACAGAGTTGGAATAGAGACTATGAGAAGTGTGAACCAAGGAAAACTTGAAATTGTCAACCCAGAAATGAAGTGGGTTAAATTCTTCAGGATGCTTCAGGAATAAGTGAACTTAGGTGGATTGGAATGGGCTACTTCATATCAGATCATTATGATATTCAGGGCTTGAGATCATAGGAAGAAATTGAGTGGCAATGATACTCAAAAAGACATTGTTATAAATGTGCTGATTTGTAACTAAAAGAATGACAGGATAATATCAGAATTAATGGCTGTCCAGTGAACATCAAGTATTACACAAGGATATGCTTCTATAACAGACAGAATGCTGGAAGGCAGTGAGGAATTCAGTGGCTAATTGCAAAAGCTGGGAAATAAAATGGCTAGGAAGGACATAATATTTCTAATTAGTAATTGGAATGCAAAAGTTGGAGAAATGGAAGATCCTGAAATTAAATGAAGTTTTGGATTAGGTAAAAGCACTAATGCCAAATACATGTTGTTAGAGTTTTCAGAGAACTCTTTGTTCATTGCCAGCACCTCCTTTAAGTAATATAACACCTACTCAGCACCTGAGCATCATTAGAAGTACAGCACTGCAATCAAATCATAGGGAACAGAACATGAAAAGGTTCAATCCAGTCAGCCAGGGCACTTTCAAATGCAGATTGTTGTCAGGTGTACAAAATAGGTGTGCCAGCAAGATTTGGTCTGGAACATAGTTTGGCTAGGTGGGAAGGGTAGTTTTGTTTTTACATTTGTTTTACATTTTGATTATTTTGAACTGGCTAGGATCATTATATGAGATAGGTGTCATACAACTTCTGTAAATAAATCAATGAATAAATCACATGCAGTCAGAGGATAACATTCATATAAGAAATGGATTTGGTACACTTAACTTAGGCTATAGAATACCTGAGGATTTTTGGGAAGAGATAAGAGACTCTCTGAAAGCTGAAGTGCAGAGCAATCCCAGTAGGTTTCAAACTCAAGGAAAAATGGAGAATGAAAGTTTGGGGTTACAAGGAACTTTATTTTAGGAATGACAGGACTGGAAGGGAAGACAGATGGAATGAAAAGAGGATGCCAAAAGTTTGGGATGTGTGGATGGCACCCCTTCATTAGCCAAAATGTAAGATGTAGAAGACCTCATTATAAAAATAAAATGGAAAAACTTATCTATATACTTACATACCAATCACACTATTCCCTTTCGGTGTAAGCAACATTATACATAGTGCAGAAAAGGGAAAAAATACCAAAATGGCAAGATTGAGGTGCATAGAAGAGGGGAAAGATAATGGGTAGGTTGGATGTTTGAGAACAAGGACATCTTCAGAATGTTATAGGAGCAGTTATAGATGAATCACTGAGGGCAGGTCAGGATTGGAGGCATTTTTCCATACCAACACCAGGGGCTGAACTTTACTCAGAGGTTCCTAATGAACTATGAGTCAATTAGGTACATAAAAAATAACTGGCTGAAGATCATCCACTGAGCATAGTGGTAGAATAGCTATTTAAATTGGGCCTCTTTACTCCTAACTTAGCCTTCCCCTACTACCCAATGCTTCAGAATCAGGAAGGTTTCCCTTCACGTACCCAGGGCTCAAGCCATTCAGGACATAATGAGAGAGAAAGCCTAGAAATTTAAACTGTGCTGAGAAAAGCACCAGAAGTAAGCCAAGAACTGGCTGCGGGAGTTGGGGCTGGGTGGCACAGTTTTGTGCTGGTTCAGCTCTTTTCTCAAAGGCTGACATCAATTGGTATTGATAGGGAGCAAGAGATCCAGCCTGTGGCCCCAACTTTGTGGGGTGCCTCAGGGTTCGGTGCTCTCACCTCTCCTACTTAACATCTACATGAAACCACTGAGTGAGATCATCAGGCACCATGGGATGAACTATCATCAGTATGCTGATGATACTCAACTATATATCTCCATCCCAGGTGACCTAAGTGATATTGTGTCTACTCTTTTGCAGTGCCTGGAGGCTGTAGGGGCCTGGATGGGGGACAACAGGCTTCAACTGAACCCTGGTAAGATGGAGTGGCTGTGGATATGGGGAGCCTCAAGATCTAGGAGTTTATCGTCTTTGGTTCTTGATGGGGTTGCACTACCCCAGACAGACCCGATGTGTAATCTGGGGGTCCTCCTAAACTCCTCCTGTTCAAAGAGCAGGTGGCAGTCGTGGCTAAGAGGGCCTTTGTGCAGCTTCATGTTGTGTGTCAGTTAACCCCTTCCTGGATCAGGAGGCCCTTTGCATGGTGACTGATGCTCTGGTCACCTCCTGTTTGGATTACTGCAATGTGCTGTACATGGGGCTACCCTTGAAGAGTATTCACAAGCTACAGCTGGCACAAAATGCAGCTGTATGAACAATCTTGAATACCCCTAGGGTGGCACATATAACACCTCTGTTATGCGAGCTGCATTGGTTGCCAGTTTGCTTCCAGGTCCAATTCAAGGTGTTGGTTATGACCTTTAAAGCCCTTCAGGGCACAGGTCCAGGTTATCTGAGGAGCTGTCTCACTCCGGTTATACCTGCCCACCCCACTTGGTCTGGCAGAAGGGGCATGTTGCAGACCCCACCAGTCAAGGAATTTCAGCTGGCGGGGTCTAGGAAGAGGGTGTTTTTTACCATGACCCCTGCTCTGTGGAACAGTTTGCCAGCTGAGGTGTGGGCTGCCCCCCACTCTCGTGGCCTTCTGAAAAGGTGTAAAAACATGGCTATGCCAGATGACCTGGGAGCCTGAAGGGGGCTCCCATTGCTGGAGCTGGCTCATGGGATGATTGATACTGCTTCCCCCATCTTCCTGATTTGTATATTTCTTTTATAGATTTGTTATTTGTGTTTTAATCAGGGGGTATTTATATTTTTATTGTATTATTGTCTTGGTTTTTAATTGTAAGCTGCCCAGAGTCACCCTCTGGGAGAGATGGGCAGCATAAAAATTTAATAATAAATAAATAAAATTTAATAATAAATTAAGAAGAGTCATTGCCTATGGCAAGTGGACTGCTGCTACTGCTTTGCTCTAACTCTTCAGAGTGGATGGATTTTTCTGATGCAGAATTTGCTACCTTTAGGCCTTATCATGGAGATTCCTCTGAACAAGGCACTGCTCACCTTTCCATGACTCACACTGGGTATTTCCTACAGTGATATATTGGGGCAACTGATCATTCCCTTCCCAATCCGCCACCTAAAACTGAAGAATCACTCTGACAGTAAAAATGTGTAATTATAAATTTTCTAACTGCTTTCTTTCTCTCTAATTTTAGCCTGATCCTCTAATCACACTGGGTGTTTATCAAAGACTTCCTTATTTGTTATAACATATTTGCAATTAAAATTGTGACTTGCGCCCTCTCCCTCGCTAAATGTAGAGAGCCAGTTTGGTGTAGTGATTACAGCATCAGACTAGAAACAAGAAGACGGTGAGTTCCAGGCTTCTATGGAAGACAGCTGGGTGACTTTGGGCCAATCCCTCTCTCTCAGGCCAGGCCACCTCACAGGGTTGTTATTGTGGGGAAAATAGGAAGCAGGAGTATTAGATATGTTTGCCACCTTGTTTTATACATATATAAAAAGGCAGGATAAAATAATAATAACAACAACAACAACAACAACTGGTGGGACCCCAAAACAAAGAAAGTAATAAAAATGAAGAAGCTAAAGTGCTCTGGGACTTTAGAATTCAAACAGACAAGCACCTGCCACACAACACCCCAGACTTAACAATTGTTGATAAGAAAGACAAAAAAGTCTGGATAGTGGACATTGCAATACCTGAGACAGCAGAATAGAACAGAAAGAACTGGAGAAAATCACCAAATATAAAGACCTGCAAATAGAAGTAGAACGACTGTGGCAAAAGAAAACAAAGATAGCACCAATTGACTGATGGTGATTTTGTCAATGCTGATGGTCTTCAAATGGTGCTCCAGATGTTTTGGGATTGCACCCAAGGCACCTAGGTACAATCCCAAAACATCTGGAACACCATTTGAAGAACATCGGCCTTGACAAAATCACCATCAGTCAATTGCAAAAGGCACCTTTACTTGGAACAGCTTACATCCTGCAATGATACCTTTAACACCATCAAACAACCACATCTGCCTATCCCAGGTCCTTGGGAAGGACTTGATAGGTGGATAAAAATGCCAAATCCAAGCTAAACATCTGGCTGACTCTGTGACCAACCATAATAATAATAATGTAAAAAAATTACTCAAGAAGTGCCATGTACCTCATAGGGCTATCATGGCTGGAAAACAGCCAGCCTGGGGCAGAAACTGGAACCAGCCCTTCTGGGATGCCAGGAAGAGATAAGAGCATGTTATTCCAGGGCCCTAAAATCTAGGTGCAGCTTTTGAGCATCAGGCAACTAATTGCTGTGGAGGAGAGCTTTGTGGAGACTGTGGCAGCTTCTTAGCTTAAACCCCCAGAATCAGAGGGAGGCTAGCAGAATCTGCCCCAGGAACATATCCTCCTTCCTGCCACTTCCATCCCACATTCATTGACTTTTTTGACCCCACCCCCCCCAGATGTTCCTAGCATGTCATAGCCTATTCAGAGACTGGCACTATTTCAGCATAAACGTTTCTGTACAGAAGGGATTTTAGAGCTGTAAAAACTTAACTCCAAGGTCACATTTGATGATTGTCTCCATAAAAAACGAACTGACTTTATGTGCTAACTCTTTGAAAAGAGGTATCAAGGAATGCATACTTTTTGTTCCTAGTGATTTCCATCACTGAAGGTCTTTTGATAGAAGTTAATAGCAAAAACAGCTGCCTATTTATGGGCTCTGCTAATACATTGGATCTTTTTTGTTTATGTGTTTATTATTTAAAACCTTAGTTATCCTACTTTTAAGAACACAAATTCTTACAAGATGTATTGCCAATCTTGCAAATATGATACAGCAGTACCAAAATATAATTCACTAGGATACATTCTCTGGTTGGGGAAGACTGGCTTAATGACTGAACAAGCAAATGCAATGTCTGAAATCACCACCGTAATGTGTCTTCATATTTGCATTATTTTCATATTTCTAGTTTCTGGTTTGTTTGTTTTGTTGTTAACCCTTAGACTGGATAGTTCTTTAAATATAGGACTGACTCTGAATAAGAGGCACACAGACCACTCTATATTCAATGGAGGGATTTCAGAATTAATGAAAATATTTCCATTTTCCAGGCTCCATTTTTCATCTATGCTGTCATAGTTCTTATTATATTTAGTAAGTAGGCACAGTATTTCATCTATGCTTCTATGTTTATAAATTACTTTTGGAAAGATGTATTAAATACAGATGAACTAAACTCTATAAGAATATATAAATAATCTCTCTCTCTCTCTCTCTCCTTCTCTCTCTCTCTCTCTCTCTCTCTCTCTCCCTCTCTCCCTCTCTCCCTCTTTCTTTTTCTTTGTGGATGTTTTAATTGTTTCTCTTAATAACATTATTTTTAGGAGTTAATTGCCTTTTTTCCTGGAGCTCCCTGGCCTATACTCTCAGACTTTAGTATTTCAAGTGCTCCACTCTCCGTTCACACAGTTTATGTGCACCCTAACTTAGCTATAGGACTGTAACTTTTTCTCCAGAGAAACATTCCTGAGTGTATTTGCAATAGAATAATCGGTGAGGATACAACCCCAAGTTAACTACATTGTGTTCAATGGCTCCTGAATCATAATAACCTCATAGTATCTGTATGAGCTCTCACAAGTATTCAAAGCACTTCAAATATTTTATCTCGCTGAAATGCTTAAGGGAGCACTCTTGCCCATTATTATTGTCCTGTAAAAAGAATAGGAGCCATTTATTTTTAGAGAACGATAAGCAACAGAAAATATGATATGGAGATTAAATGAACAATAAAAAGCACTGTTTTCAATAATGTCATCATCCTGCTTCCATGTTCCTCTTTGTATATCCAGTACATGGAAGGTTGAATACAGGAATGTTTTATTTTTATTTTTTTGTGCCTTCCAATCAGTGTTGACTCCTGGCGACTGCCTAGACAAGTCCCTGCAATTTTCTTGACAAGATTTTGGAAGTGGTTTGCCACTGCCTCCTTCCTAGGGCTGAGAGAGAGTGACTGGCCCAAAGTCACCCAGCTGGCTTTGTGCCTAAAGTGGGACTAAAACTCATGGTCTCCTGGTTTCTAGCCTGACGCTTCTAACCATTACACCAAAATGGTTCTTAATGAAACACCTAGACATAGCTTTAAAAAGCCCTACATTTTGTTTTGTACATATGTTTATGTGTGAACCAGATGGAGACTTCAACCTAACTCCGTATGTAGACAACCACTTTTTAAAGTCTGTTTTCCATTCTGCTATTGAGGCAGTGGGGAAGGGGAATTAAAATGAGGACTGAAGGTCTGCAGCAAAAAGATACATGTAGAGTCATTTCATTTTATGTGAACGTTCCTAACATCCACTCCTCATTATTCTGATGCAGGATGTCTTACAGCTACCAAGTTCATAACATTATGTCCTTTATTTTCTCATGCAACATTATTTAGGCATGGAATCATCTGAAGAGTTAGGATTGTTACTACAGGAATGTTATGTTCCTATAGAGGGCAATCCAGGTACTAAAGGATAAATCAAATTTCCTCTTTGAGGAAGAAAATAAAACCTCAATTCCATAGCATATCTAGCTTTGGAAGCTATCTATAAACTCTGTGAAGATTCCCACAAAATCCTGCTGCTTCTACACAGAGTTGCAATATTGATAAGAGAGAATTCTGAAGCTCAGAGGTGTAGCCAATTCAGAGAGCCAATAGAGGTGAATATGAGTTTTTATTGTGTAGGATCCAATGTTGTATAGTCCCTGGACATGCTCCAATATCAAGGGAGGTGGCCAGAAATGTAAGTTAGACTTGTTGCTAGTGACCAGGAGTGTCCACAGAGTATAGTCCCAAAAGTCAAGATGGTGTCCATAGTAATGCAATCGAAGTGCTGCCTATTTCTTATCTGTGATACACATAAAAAACAGGCAGAACTTCAACTGCACCATCATGGATACCATCTAAACCTTTTTTGACTACACCCTGCTAGTGACTATAACTTTTTTTTTAAAAAAATCATCATTTTGAAAAACAAAATACAATGGGATGAAATGAGGGAAACCCCTTGTTTCAGTCCTGCTAGTCTAAACACAGCAGTTTTGGATGAGTCGAAGAATAGGGCAGAATCTTTCAGTTTACCTAGTATTTATTTGGGACTTTAAGCCTGGGATAATTAAAATACTTTTTTTTCTTGTAATTTTTAACATATTACAGTACAATAAATTTAAAAGCTACATTTTTATAGGGTGAAACTATATCATGAATCATATAACCCAAGCTCTTCTAAGTTTAGTAGGCTATATTCCTATATACATTTTCTTGGGAATTAGCCTCACTGCATTCATAGAGGCTGATTTCTTTATAAATATGAAGTGCATAGAATTTTTCACAATTCTAGCTTTTACAGAGAAGGCATTTTCTTGGGTCCCTGCAGATGCTATTGTTTAATTGTGCACCAATTGTACCCATTCTGGTTGGAACAAGTCAAATGGGCAGAAATAATATGTAAATAAGTTGGCCCTATGCCATGAAGGGCACTGTAGCACCTTGAATTGCACCGAGAAGTCAATGCAGCTTTCAAAATAGAGGTGGTAAATGGGCACTCTTAACTACCTGCACTGCTGCATTCTGGACCAGTTGCAGCTTCTGAGTGGCCTTCAAGGGCAGCCCCATGTAGGATATTTTGCAGTAATCCAAATGGAAGATGACCAAGGCATGAGTAACTGAGCAGGATCTCATGATCCAGCGGTGGATATGATTTATAGGCCTTCAGAAGTTTTCTTTCATTTGCAAGACTTCTATGGTTTTCAACCACTTCTAGTTTTTTTTACCATACTGGGGGAAGGGGGAAAAACCCCATTCACAAAAAAGTCAGAATAGCTTCTATGCTGTTTGGGCTGCAGATATTTTTTGATTCAGAGGCAATAAGCACTCCAGTATGGGTAATCAAGGCTTTACTCCAAGGCAGTAGGAGAGGAAGAAACAATAGAATACAGCTTACATAAATATAATACTACCCTAAAGAAGCAATGAAATCTTACTAACATCTAAGGGAGTCCCCCCTCCAAAACAAAACAAAACAACCCCAAAAATAGACCTTTTTTCCAAGCCAGCAAATGCACAGCACCTCCCAGGTTAGTTCTCCTCTGAGGTTTACTCTGTAGGGGGTTCTGACTGGTTTATATAGATCATAATCACTAGTGAATCACACCTATACATGACTGCTCATATCTGCCAAGGACAGGGAGGATAGGCATATCCTATAAACATGCCCATCTGCTCATCTCATCTCATCTCATCTCATCTCATCTCATCTCATCTCATCTCATCTCATCTCATCTCATCTCATCTCATCTCATCTCATCTCATCTCATCTCATTCTTGACAGGGTTCATCTACCTATGTGAAGAACAGGGCTATGCCAAGGGCAAGGAGTGTCTTGTTTATATCAGGTAGTTCTCGCGAAGGATGGAGAAGATCATACCACCCTACCAAGGCGTTTCATGGCAAGGATGAGACAAGATAACAGAGTAGTTGTTTGAGGTTAACTGATCTAGTGTGCTAAATACTCAAATACATTTCATTGTGCAGTTATTATATGGAAGTATGGAATGTTATCTACATAAGGGAAAGAAACGCACACCACTGTCCATTTCCTCCTCACCAATTTTCCAGTAATACCACCATCACTGCACTTCCTAATTTATTTTGTTTAAGTACCATTAGGAGTGATATATCTGGAAGCAGTCCTACATGATACTCGTATGCATTCTTGCATTAAAAAGAGTGAAAAAAATGGTTTTTATAGGATATTTTTTTAAAAAATTGCTAGGACTAACTACATAATAAAAACATTTTTGTGCATAGTTATTCATTTTTTAAAATTTTAAAAATAAAAATTTCTGAAGGTACAAGAGAGAATTTTGGAGAAATAAATCTCTGCTTAAGTATAAACTAAGAGAGAGTGTGACAACACTATTTTATGCAGAGTTATCTTTTTTTTTCTTTTTAATTGCCTGTATGGCACCTTTTATTTCCCAAGTTCCAATAAAGCCAAATAAAGAGACTTGAGACGAGGCTTCTTTAAGATAACAGATGTATATTGATCAAGACACAGCTGGGTGACTCCAATCAACACCCATTAGAAAGGAATGTTGAAGGAATCACACCTCACAAAGCAAACATCAGAGTTTTATAGACATCCATTAATGTATGCAGGTGATACATTCCCCTATATCCATACATGGGGTTTTGGGGATGGTCTAAGGAGGGGTTGAGGTGGTCCCTGAAAGTTGAATCTAAGTTTAACTTTTTTTCCTTCTTATCTATCCTTTGGAATCCCAAACCTTTCTCTCCGGACATCGGCCTAACACCAGCCTGGTACGGAATTAATTTATGGCTACAGGCCTCTGGTTAATTGCTTTTAAGGGAGATGGGGTAGGAGAATGGTGTGCTCTTTATAAAGTAAGTTAACCCTTTAGAATAGAGTGCACTCTTACAGGTATAGTTATACATTATGTGAAACATATCTATATCTCTATAAAATATATATAGAATATAAAATTGTGTACTAAAATAATGCCCTTCAGCCCATTTACAACCTTTTCATAATTCTGAAAAGTTAAGAAACCTTTTGCTGTATCTAACTCTATTACCCACAACAATAAGTATGCCATTTTATTTATGCATTTATTTCTACATTTCTCTCTCTCTCAGAAATAATTGTTCTTTGGATAGTCAAGAACAGAAGAAAAACAGTTACAGTAGAACGGTAGAACAATGCAGTCTAAAGACAGTATACACTAGTAAGTAGGCCAAAATATAGATTTCAGAAGAACCTCTTTTTGGGTAGCATTACCAAACTGAGATGGCCTCATTTGATGAGGACAAGTGGAAAGTGCCCTTCTAAAAAGTTCTGAAGGTCCAAGCAGATCAGAGAAAACACAATATTTTAAATAACCAATGCCCAAGCTTTTTAATAATCAAAACTAATATTCTTGCATTCCAGACTTCAGTGTATTCACATCTATGTGCAAAGAAGACAATGATTAATAATCCTGATATTTGTAAAATATATTTCAAACACATTACTTGTCATTTCCATTTATGAACTTTTTTATTTTACAGTCAAGTGACATCAGTCCTGGCCACTGAGGGTTTGTAGTTGTTGTTCTTTAAAGTGGCAGTTGAGCTACAGAGTTATGCTAAACTGATTGCTAGTCTGCAGTGAACTTCTGTGCATTTTGCCAATGACTAATGATGGCTCCCCAGGGGACATTTGATAAACAAATGACAGTAGTTATGATGATTGAAGCTATTACTATACAGAATAACAAGGCATGCACATAGTCTCTCTAAGTTTCCATGGGAATGTCAAGGAAGCATGTTGCACCACCTGATTTTCTTTATAAAAATACTTTATAATTAAAGGAAAAGCACTCTTCTCTTTTAGGGAGAAGAAAATGACAGCAAGCTATTTTCACCACATTTACTGTTTAATACTTGAAGGCTGTGTGTCCACTGCCAAGTATACTAATTTAGTATTAAACTAAAGAAGCTTCATACTGAGATTGTATTAGCAAGATGTTCCATGATGAAAAAAAAATGTAAGAGTTGGCCAAACACAGACTAAAGAGGTGAAAACCAAAAAAATACTTTTTAGATTTTGAAGTCTGATCATGTATATGAAGTTACATTGACAATGGCACTTATAACAGCTGGTAGCACCTCTTAGCTCCACTGATGTCAGCTTTACCCACCTTTCCTTCTCACTCTTGAAAGAATGACTTGAAAGCTTTATATTACACTAGCCATAAGAAGGGATTAGATTTCCCACTGATTTTTTAGTTAAAACAGATGGAGTCTGCAGCCCTGAGAGGTTAATGGTACTCACAAAAAAAAAAAAACCCTGGCACTTGTCTTATGATTATCCTCATCTTCAGCTTTTTTTTTTTTTTTTTGCAAAAAGTACTGCCACTGTTTTAAGAGCAGGTCTATCACACTGTAGGTGTCATGTAGACATCAGCTTTCTCCTATGGCCAAGCTAATACTTTCTGAAGCAGAAACAGAGTACAAGTAATTTGTGAAACCAGGAAGATTGAAGGATATAGTTGGACAAATTCTGGTGAGCTAAACTGCGTAACGGTAACTCAAAGATGGAATGAATATCAAATTTGACTGAATAGAACTAGAGTGTAATTTGATACAAAATAAGCAAATAGTTTCTGAGACATCTCTGAAATGTACTACCTTTTTATAGCTCAATATAAGTTACCTGCCAGATTGTGGGGAAAATTAATCAACTTAGAAAGATACCAGCTTCTTGGAAACAGTAGCAATGACCTGTTCTGCCCTACAGAAGAGTGAAGAATGGGGATAGCTTAATACATAATTAGTACATGATGATGAGATGCATTTGGTGAATTGAATTAAGAAAGGAAAAGCAGGGAATTAGGAAGGCAATATGACTAATTATCATCATCTCAAGGACTTATCTGAAGACTACAGATAATTATTCCATGGAAATCTGCATAGTGATTTCCTTATTCAAATCTGTGCTTTACTCTTTTATACATGACACACACCACCATCACCACATCTCTGAAATGTTATTTTTAATAGTATAAGTCATTATTACTCTTGATTTAATTTCTTTATCCTTTTCTGGAATAGGGGAAAGAAGATCTGATCTTTATCTGAAAAGAAAATCAACCCATACGGAAGGTTCCTTTGCACTTACATGAAAACTGCCTGAAGTAATAATTCATAAGATCAAACGATGCCCTGATCTTCCTGGACTAGTCCTATCAAGAAGACAGCTTGTATCTGTAGATTTTTGTGACATGGAATTTACTTTTATCAAGTATAGACTTCAACTTAAAATGTATTAATTGTCATGTTGAATAAATTTCATTGAGCAATGCTGAAATCTTAGATATATTTATGGCTGAGGAAATTAATTAGCTGTCAAATAGACCTAAGCAGGTGATGAATGCAGGCAACATTAAAAAACAAAACACTAAAATTGAAAATCTTTTTTTCATGAATATGCATAATTTCTCATTCTGGCAAAATATCTGTCATAAGATTCCTCATGAAGGATTTTAACAAGGAGTCATTTGCCTAGGGGAAATGTGGTAAACACCTGTTTGTCTACTTCTGACAGTCTGAAAAGGGACTGATGATCTTTATAAATGAATTAGTATTTTATTAGTTTCATTAACTGATCATTCTGTATTATATTGTTATCTGTGATGGGGAATCTTTGCTGTGCCAGGCTGGAATTCAACACAATCCTGCATATAATTCAAAGACCCCAAATTCCATCAATCGAGGTAATGTTTGATAAGAACTTGTAGAATAATTATGACGAGTGAAAATTGATGTTGCCTGTGTAGGTTTTCCATCTGACACTTTTTTTTTTAAGGGCAGGACTTTAAGAACTGTCAATTTACCTCAAGAACTTTCCATCCCACAGAATGGAACCAAGGCACATGGAATCTACAAATTGCTTTAGTAATCTCTAGACTTGCGAGGACTGAGTGGCCAGAGATGGCCAATATGTAAGCATACAACAATCACTTAGCTTCAAAGCTATCAAATGCTATTTATTTTATTAATTTTTTTATATTTCAAATTTGGACACTGCCCATCTCATTAGGAAGTGGCACTGGGCAGCTTACAGTAAAAACAAGAATAAATATTAATAAAAATACAATAAAAATACAATAAAACCATATTCATACATAAATAATAATATCTTCCAAGGTACTGCTGGTAGATAAGAATATTAACCTATAGGAGCATCTTCAAGGTGCTAGCCACCCCCAGTGTTGGTTGCCCCTCTTCTCACCCATGTGAGTTGGCAGAATTAGGTCGGCACCCCTTTCTGGAAAGTCAAGAGAGTAGAGGGCTGCCTCACCTTTGGGGGAGGGTATTCCATACGGTGGAGACAACGGCAGAGAAGAGTCTCATTCTGGGCTCTTCCAGTCAACATTCTTTCATTGATGTGGTCCGTAGGATACCATCTCTGCTTAACCAGGTGGGATGGATCAATATAATTGGGGTGAGGCGGTCCCTCAGGTAACCTGGTCCCATGCCATGTAGAGCTTTAAAGGTGATAACCAACACCTTGAATTGGATCCAGAAGCAAACTGATATCCAATGCAGCTCCCGCAGCAAAGTTATAACATGTGCCATCTTTGGGGCACCCAAGATTGCCTTGGGGCCTGCATTTTGAACCAGCTGCAGCCCCATGTACAGCACATTGGAATAGCCTATACGGGAAATGACTAGGGCATGAGTGACTGACCAGAGGGCCTCCCGATCCAGGAAAGGGTGTAACTGGTATACAACATGTAGTTGAGCAAAGGGCCTCTTGGACCTGACTGCCACCTGGTCTGCAATGCTATGCCAAGAAACCACAAAAGGAAGATGCCATGAATTTAAACCTCTGAGAATAAAAAAGGCTTTTATATCTTTTCATTCACAATTGTCAATCAACTGCAGTAAAGATGCTAAACTAGTCCAGCTGAGAAATCAAGCCAAGACATGAAGAATCAGGAGATCTATGATCTACCATCAAGTTGTGGTCAAAAAGCTTGATAGCCTTTCTTTTTTCCTCTGATTTTTAAATTTTTGCAAAAAGTATAAAATCTCCATGTTTGTATATTCACTTATCCATCCATCAGTTCCTACAACTAGTAATCCATCCCTTCCTGTTCAGACTATGCTTGCTGGTTTCCTCCCCACATTCTTGGGTCTTGTCTGCTTTAGCTCTTCCTGACTCTGATGTTCATGCAGTCATGAGGTCTGAGGGTGAGCTAAGCTCAGATTGGTTTGAGACAAATATAGCTCCTCTCCAGATCTCCTTGTTGAACACAAAGAGACTCGGGAAAGGAAGGGGTAGGTGGGCATAGGGATGTAGCCAGTATCTTAGCTTCAGCCGTTACTCAGTGTCTAGCCTTCATATGTTCAGATAGATGTCTGATTTACATAATTAATGAAACAATGTCATGTAGTTAAAAGAAAAATGCCTTCTATTTTTCTTAAAACCCCAACATTCCTCCATGCAGGGATGTAGGTGCTTTTCACAAGGCATTGGGTGCTACTACTTTTTAAAACTATGTGAAAGTAACTGTCTCACTGCTCATTCAGAGGAATATAACAATATCAAAATCAACACCAATATTTGCTTTTAAAACCATATGGTTCTTCTTTCCTCTTAGAAATGTCATGATCTCTATCAAACGTTAGTGGGCTCTTTAACAGTGGAGCTAATAAAGTCTGGACCAATCTAGTTTGTGGTGGAATTTTCAACAGCTATATGAAAGCAGCAAGGATTTTTTCCTCTTTTTTTTTTTTGTTTTTTTTTGTTTTTTTGTTTAAGAGAACATAGCTAATATGACTTTACAGCCGTGAGATGCCATTTGGTGCAAATATGGCTCTTCATTTCAGCAGAGAGCTTACTCTAGCCTTAGTATATAATAAAGCCTGGCAGGAAACAGTAATAAACTGAGGAATCAAAGAACAAGAAGTACAATAACACTGATCAGTGCCTAAAGCTGCTTGGCACAAATGTTTCCCAGTTTAAAGTTCTTGCTTGTAAGTGTTCAGCAACGGCAAACTTACGTGCTATAGTTATGCAGGTTATGGGACTTAAGAAATTTCCATATGTTCAGAGCAGCTGCAGCAGGAAATACTGGGTACCACAGAGGACATTGGGAGTCCCAATGGGAACGGTTACTATCTGCAGAGGGCAAATTAAAAGTAAACAGGACCTCTAGGACTAATTTTCAATATTCCCTTCCCTCAGTGTAAGAACTATTTATCCAGGTGTTACCTTCCTAAGCTCCTTGCCTTAAAGCATAATACAGCCCCATGACCTTGATAGAGAACCTTTCATGTGAAAAGTGTAAAAAAAGCTGAAGAGGGAAAAAATGATTGGAAACCCAAAGAATAGAGGATTTTGTAAAAAACTGTCTGAAATTAAATATTTATAACATTTGGTTTCACAATAATCAATGAAGCCTTTTTATACCTCCCCATGGGTCAAAGACCCCCCCCCCCACACACACACAACCACACATGCAGAAATTCTTTCCTTCATGCTACACAATGATACTTGGATCTCTGAAGCACTGAGCCAAGCAATGCTCTCTCTTTCTAACCAATATTCCAACTGCAGTCCCTAGTTCTACCCAAATGATATCATATATTATTTTGTACATTAATGTAATATATGCTGTTAAATATTAATAATATAATAAATATTACTTATTACTAAAATAACAAAATAGAATGTTAAGAGAACAGTTATAAATAATATTGTATTTTCAGAGAATGGGGCTTTGAGAGTGCCTATTGTTATTTGTTCATTATATAGTAGGAGTGTATAACAATATCTAACTGATCTGAGATAGGCAGAGCAACAGGCAGAGAGATAGCTTGCTTCCAGAAGTAGCAAACAACTCCCATGTTGTTTATTTGAAAATTGCATGGACACGTCTGTGAAGTGTCTACAGTTGTACTTGACTTGAGGGAGAATCTACCTTTAAAGGAGAGGTGCACAGATTGGTCCGCTTTAAAAATGTCATCTTGATTCAATATTGTTAAACAGTCCAATATGAAATAGTGTCAGGCCCAGCCCAAAAACAACAGGGAAACAATCCAGACAAGTACAGTTATTTTATTGCTTACACCATATAGACGGAATCTTGCCAAACTAAATCTGTCCTATGCTAACCTAGTGGATATACCCTGGGAGAATCTAGGGAGTGGCTATCCTAAGTCTCTTCCTCTTCCCACGCTCCTGCTCCCGGCTGTGCTGCCTCTTGTCTCCCCCTCTTCCCTCCTGGATTGTGCTCTCTCCTTCCTGAGAACCTGGTTCTCTGCTGCATTCCATCACACCACCTCCCTCTTCATAGATCCATTCCATCACAAGTAGCGCTTTAGTTTAATAAAGCAAGTAACTTTGCTCCAGTGTTCACATTGAAGTGGGTCAGTTTGCTTCTCTTTGCTACTTCAGTGCAGAGAAAAGGATTTTTTATGGAAAAAACAAATTCAGAATCAAACTGCTTTGATCTTCCCCATTAATTCAGGGCATGTTTCAATCCGGTGCATTCAGGTGTAACATGAAAAAATAGAGAAGGCTGTGAAGCTTCATGAGCCCTGGGGTCACTAGTAGACTACTTCTGTCCTACTGTCCTGTTTGAAGTAATAGACTTCAAGCCATACTCAGATAAGCTATAATAAATTGGTTTGTCTTTCAGTTCCTACAAGACTCTGGGTACTCATTATTGCAAAAGACAATTATAGCTTCCCCTAAGACCAGCTAATAACTGATTAAGTTATACATGTAGATTTAACTCTAATCTTTATTACATTAGGACAAGAGTGCACAGTCTAGGGTTCCAAGAAAACAGGCAGTTTTCTAAAGCTGTGGTGCTTTGGTGCAGATACATCCAAAAGTTCTCACTTAACTGTAGTACTTAATGTGATATAAGGAAAATGCAGGGGGAGTCATCAAAGAAACTCTGATTAATTAATGGGATGAAATTTTAACAGAATTAATCTTAAGTTAAATCTAAGCACCCAAAGGTCTTTTGGTGTCACCCACATTTTAGAAGTGCAGCTCCTACCATGCCATTCGTAAGCCAAGTGCAGCTTAGAGAAGAAAAATGTGGTGCAGCCCCACAGGAGGACTGGGTGATTCAAGCTTCATTAGGAGGTTTAATTGGAATGGTCCTGATGGATGCATGAGAAGTGCCACTGCAGAAGAGGTTCTAAGGTCAGTTCCACACAGAAACCAGCAAGGGGAAAAAACATTAATTATGTTCTGAGCAAACAGGAGATCAGTGGAGTCTGTAGGGAGGGGGGTCAAAACCAACATGATAAGGCAGATAGTGTTACCTTGCCCCCTTTAAATGTGTGTTCAGTGCTGGATTAGATTGTGATGTTCCATTTGCCCTATCTTTGGAGAGGGGGTGTGAACAATATATGAACTACAGGACTGCTACTTAAGTTCCCTGCAGATAATTGAAGGATATATGAGGGTGAATACCAAACTATATATTTTGGGGTCTGTGAATATTAAGCCTGCTATGATTTGGTATGCTTATTCTGTTTCTTCAAACAAGTGAATATGGAGCACTTTGTTTCATTTTTCATGTCTGCAAATATGCCATTAAAGTGACTGACAGATAATCTTGGCATTTTATGGTGTTCAATATCAGATTTGAGCTACTGCTATAAATCGTATTTCTTCACTGCTTGCATTTCATTCATGCTACCCATGGTGAGAGATTAGAGTTCAAATGAAAGAGATTTTTCTTTTTCAAGTGCACACTACATATACACATGCACACACACAAACTTCTATGCACAGCAGTCTTTAGACTTGGTAACTTTGAACCATGAAGAATTAGAGAAGAATTACATAAACTAAATGTATACACAACTAAAACATGTTTAACTCTGGCTTGACTAAACCCAGTATGAAACTCTACATAAATCCTTGAATAACTAAAAACGAAACTATGGCCATGCTACCCTCAACATGCTCAATCTCATCTGATTTAAGAGACTAAGCAGGATCAGATCTGGTTAGTACTTAGTGCTTGGTTCAATATATCTGGCACAAAAATAATAAAGAAAAAAATGGAGCTTCAATCTCTCAATCAACTATCAGTTCCATTCCTTGGCAGTATCATGGTAAAGTAAGGTAAGGTAATTCTGTCTGTGCAATAATGAGTGGACTACTGCTTGAGCTATGGGGTTATTTCTTCTGTATGGCTCTCATACTGTCCACATCTGCTCTGTATCATTGGCACCCTTCCCTCCAAAGAAGATTTTGGGGGCTCATTCCAATTTGAAAGGCAAATGTTATTCACAGAAACTATCCATACAAAGTATCTAGTCTTTCATATAAGCTCTTCATGCCATACAAAGGTACCATGTTTTGAATGCAGCATCTGGTAGGCATCAGCTGGACACTAATATACCAGTATAAACCACCTTGAGATACCACCTTGTTGGGCTAACAAATGTCAGATGTGCATAAATTATCTTTGTGAACTTTGATGCAAGCAAATGTGTCTCAGTTGATAGTTGTATTAAAAATGTAATATCTCCTCAGAATTATCATCCATCTCCATCAACCTTCAGCTGAACCTGGAAGAAACATACTCATGCTCTTTGGAAACCTTGGTCTAGGCTTGCAATTGGGGCTATGTGCTTTTTTGGAGATCCTGCTCTGAATGCCCAGGCTCCCTCAGTGTGTAAGAAGGCTACAAATCTGTGTGAAAGATTTGTCTGGAAACAGACAAGTCAGGGGCTTGGAAATATAAACCAGACCCACTACAGATATTGAGAGGACTTTACTGCTGGGATTCCCTGTCTCGCTTGCTCTTTCTTTCCCCTCATTACATTTCATCAGTATAGACAAATAACAGCTCACAACAGGGCATGTGTAGTGCAGGTGTTTTTTGTCAGATGGCAGGTCACAACTGACAGCTTAGCTTGACAATTGACAGCAACTCAGAAATTCACACACACTGTTGGCATGGCAATGAAAAGTCTGGGAATAAAGCAGATATTTGCAGCTACTTCAAACTGTCAGAAATGAGCAATATTGCCCACATTGTTTCATACCTTGGAAAAATACAGAGGGGCAGGGATTTTATGTGTGTGTGTGTTTATAAATTTTGGCAGCATTGCATTGTATGAATTAAATTTGGCACATAGCAGGCAATAATACCACTGTATAGATATCAGTTTATCATTTTATAGTGTCATTTATTGGCACAATGAGTGAAAACAGCTTGTCTCTTAGACCTGTAGTAGTCAGGAGCATAGGAAAGCTTCCATAGGCAAGAAAACAATAGTTATCTGTGGCAAATAATACTGGTTAGCCCTTCCCAAGTCTTTTTATGATTTTGGTAAGAAGGGGTATATTTTCATGTGATAAAGAATGTGTTGAAACAATGACAGAGTGGTGTAGATAATCTGAGTGGAAGTTTCACTCACACCATTGGTCTTTGTCCTCCTCCACTCTCTCCTGTCCTCTCCTTGCAAGGGTGCTCCTTCTCCAAAATCTGGAGTACAGTTTAAGGAGATTTAAGGTCCCTTAGTGGAACAAGTGGTTCAGATTTCACTGATCATCTTGTTTGTCTCAGCACTTGGCAGCACCTGCCTGACTGACTTTGGAAGCTCAGCAGAGCTGGGCCTAGTTGGCACTTGGATGGAGAATGAGAGGATTGAAAGTTCAAGTGGGGACTTGAAAAAAAAATCCTAGAAAAAGGCAGTGGCAAACCACTTTCTTATCATGCCTTGAAATTTACATGGATATGTCCTTACTAGGAATCTGCTTACTTTAAAGAAGGCCTTGCGTACATTTTATTTAATTTTTCACAGAAAGCCACCTCCACATACTTTTTTCACATGGAGATTCACTTTTATATTCTGTGTATTTTGTATCCAGTCTACATTCATTCAGCAACTATTCACACTTGACCCTCTCTCTTCTTGTTTTAACACACACATTTAAGTACCCCATTCTCACTGCATTCAATTTAATTTTATGTTTCTCCTGACATACTTAACTTGCTTCCATATAACAAAGTAGGCAGAAGCATGCTCTTATACACAGCCAATTTTTTTGTTTGTTTCTGTTTTCAATAAACACTTATTCCCTACAACAGACTACATACTACCCACTATATTTTTACCAGCGTCGTGAGTCCTAAAAACTTTCCATCCATTTTCCTATCCTTGGTAAATTTTCTACTGTATTGCACACATTCATCAACTTGCTCTGATTTTTTGCCTTTTATATATAACTTACAGTTGATAACTTTATTTTCCCTGTCAACACAGCTACCCTGATCCTGGACACGTTAATTCCAGACTCATACTTATGACTCCATCAAATAATCTATCTAATATTCATTACAAATCATTTGTGTTCTCAGCCACCAACAACCAATACCATAGATATAAAAAAATACACATGTATTTATATCCCAAATCAACACATCTCTAACATCAACAGAATCTCTTATATATTTGTTTCCATAAATACATTATGCCACCAAGAAGATGTTACATATCCTTGCCTTAAACTCTCTCAATATTAAACCATTCCTCAAGATTTCCATTTATTCTCCCATACACATTATTTCCATAATATATCATTCTTATTTCATTCAGCAACCATTCTTCAGCTCTAATCAATTATGCTTTTTAGATTCATATTCATTCCTTTGCCACATGTACATATGAACAGACTTATACTTAAACTACCTATTCAAAAGAAACAGACCTTTTTCTTAGCAGATACTCATTTATTCTTGGATCTCTGAATTGCCCACTATTTTTTCTTCTGTACCTTCTTGGCTTGTTTGAACCCGTCTATTTCATCTAACAGAATATTTTTCTCCTAGATTGCATTCATTCAGAATGTTGTACCCTTTCCCCATAATCCACGATTCTTCCATTATCAAAATTCATTGGAGCATAACACACAATTATCACCAACATATGGATTGTGATTTTCATATGCATCCATAACAACCCAGATGACATTAATCCACATTTTCTGATATACATTTAAGCCCTTTCAGTCATAATTAAGTGCTTCCCTGTATGTATTCATTAGCTAGTCTAAAAGGCAGACCAGCTTCATTCTGATCTTTGCTCTTGATTTCACAAACATTTTTTTTAATGCCTTTCAATCAGTGTTGACTCCTGGCTACTGCCTGGACAGCTCCCTGCAGTTTTCTTGGCAAGATTTCAGAAGTGATTTGCCACCATCTTCTTCCTAGAGCTGAGAGAGAATGACTGGCCCAAGGTCACCCAACTGGCTTCATGACTAAGGTGGGTCTCCCAGCTTCTAGCCTGAGGCCTTAACCACTATACCAGACTGGCTCTCTTCACAAACTTACAACAGATCTCTTTAATTCATTTTATGTATTAATTCATGTTGTTTTCTATTTACTCCTCTTATATTCACAAGTTTCAATCTTTCACATGCTATGATCCTCAGCAGATGGTCCCATAGATATTGATCTCCAATGTCCATCATGGCTTTGGTCAATTAAAGCTTTTCAACAAAGGTAGATAAAGCGTGGACCAGATGACAATACCAGTTATTCCACTGCTATAAGCAGTATTCCGTACTCAGTTCTGGTACACTTTGCCCAATGTACCAGAAGCACAACCACAGCCAATCATTCTATTACCCCAAGCACACACATTCTATTCTACACAAATTTGGGTCTCTAATCTAGAAACTACCTTTGAAGGCAACATATTGAACCCTGCATCCCACCAGATGGGCAGAAGGAATAACCTTTAGGAATGGGAGGAACAGCTACTACCAAGACAATGGTCAGATAAAAGAAACTCAAGTCCAGGGCAGAACTGTAACCTGAGAAAACATATCAGACAAGACCCTCCCTCATTCTCACAAATATAAAGGGAGGGAGGGGAAAGCACATTCAGACCTGCAAGATTATGTTACCATAACTGTGTAATAAAAGTAACGTTAGCCTGAATAACTTTGATTTCCTAGTCTGGTCTACTTTGAAAGGGTGACACCAGTTTGGAAATATTTGCAGTGTCCTGACGCACTCAACATATATTTTAGTAGTTAACTGAACTAAACGTCTGCAACCAGTTGGACAACCTTATATTTAAAAAGCTTTAAATAATAAATTATAAATAATAAATGGGAAATCATAATAGCTTCAATTGATTTTTCTGCCTGACCTTAGTCAAATTTACTTAGAAGGAAATTCTACTGATTAAACTGAACTTGGCTTTCTTACATTAAGTGGCAGTGAAGATGTGTTTATATCCCACAAGGTTTTATAGATATTGTTTTACACATGCATCAGACTACACATGTTTATTAAACAATGCAGTTTTTATATGTATTTTTGGTACTCCCAGACTTGGCTCTGCATTAGTTGTGACAGTCTAGACTGGCCTAGATGCAAGAGGGTTTATCTACTATATGGATGACCCTTAAAAGAATCACAGCTGGAGGTTCTGAAATCAAGCTTAACCTAAAACAGCATAACCCAAAGCAACTCAGTTAGTGGGTTCCATATGTGCAAGAAAATTGTTATGCATATTTTCACAGCATAAACCCTCAGATGGGTTTGATGTTGTGCTTAACAGAACAGATTTATTTTAATGACTTCTCAGTATTTCAGATACTGAAATTCTACTTGCCAGGTTTGCTGTTAGATCCTTCTGGAAAAGGATTTTTAAAAAGTTTTGGTTCTAGTCTATCCTTATTTAACCCATAAGGGTCTCTTACTCTGGTGTGGGCTGGTATGCTTGAGCACACCTCATTCCATAATACTAGGGATGTGAGTAGAAAGCAGCTACATCGACCTAGTAGAAAGCAGCCACAATTTTTAAAGAATGGCACATAGATGCCACATGAGCACACCAAAGCATTTTTTGGCTTTCAAATCCATTGTCTGCACAGCCTACTGTTTGCTTTTTAATTCTGAATCCTCCTTCAGAACTGGCTAATGAATTCTCTTGGCTTCTGGTATATCTTACTCTATTGCCCAGTGACTGCTAGTAAAGCCAGTGGAAATATATTGCTGCCAAGCCTTCTATTGATAGGTCAAAACAATACTGAGTACCAGGTTAAGAAATCTTTAGTGTTCAATGACCTGTCTGGTTTAAAGCATAATCCCACAAATATTACATAGCATCCTGAAAAGAAACACTGCTTTGCAGACTTAAAACTACTGGACATCTACAGATGCATTTCATCTGTTGAAATCATACTGCTTCTTAGCATCCTTAAGGTATTAAGCAACCTATATATTTCATGTTCTTGGGCCTAATTTCAAACAACTATGAAATGCATAGGTTGAGAAAAGATGAAAAGGATGTCAAGAAAAGCAAAAGTGAGGTCATGCACTCTTTCCAATCCATTTGCTGATTTCAGCCCCACATATGCTGGCTTCAGCCTCCCACCCCACCCCCTTCAACCCCTGAAAGTAGGTGCTCCTCAAAAGAAAGAAAAAATGCCTACAGCAAAAAAAAAAAAAAAAAAAAAGGTGGGGTCCAGCAATATATTAGCAAACAATGAAATTATTACCAAGGTCGTGTATGCACTCAATTGGGTTGATTTTTACTGAGATGTGGAAATACTTATAATCATCTTCTGTGGTAACAAATGGAAAATGATTTCCTTTTTTGATACAGCATCAAGGATAGAGCCACATATGATATTTCTACAACATCAACAGGATGAGGACGTTTTGTATAATATGTTTTTGTAGTTATTGTATAAACGAAAACCCTGCTAATAGATATAAAATTGAGTAATTTAAGACATCAATATTTTTTCTAGTTACAAGAGCAGGTAATGAAAACCTAGCTATTTTAAAAATCACTTTGGGCAATAGAAGGATATTAAACTTTTCTTAATAATTGCCTATTTCATATGAGGACTTGGCAGTCTCCTACAGCAAGCAGGGACACTAGAGGGAAAGCTAGGCATTAGAAGACTTAAACTTACCTGGAATAAATCTAATTAAATCAAAAGGTTTCACTACTGCAGAGGATTACACAGCATAAATACTTCTATAATATTGGATTTATTACCTGGAATAATCACTGTAGGCGCCATATCTTTCTAAAGAAGTTTAGCATATTTCATTTAATATATTTAATTTGAATAGTACTTTTCCTACCAGCATTATCATATTTCAAACAAATCTTAACACATTAGAAAAACTGGGCCTGGAGATCTTTCAAAAACTGTATGGATATATTAAAATATAGAATGTTTGATTTACCAAGACAAGTTTTGGATTTTTTTAAAAAAACTGAAGCTAAAATATGATAGAGTGATTTAGAAGCACTAGAAAATCTAGACGCTCAAAGGAGGTGTTATTACTGCTGAAGCCTTATGCAGTAATTTGGAATATTGGACCCCTGTACTTGCTTCCTTGTTCACCTATATTGATCGCACTGCACAAATGCTAACAGACTGGGATCTAGCCATCCTAGTGCCCATTTATAAAAAGGGTAGATATGAACTGTCTGCTAAGTATTACCCATCAGCCTTCTAGCATAATAAGTAAGCTCTGTGCTAAACATCTCCACAACAAATTGGCCGATTTGATTAATTTAGAGCATATATTGGCAGACGAACAAGCTGGCTTTAGAGCTGGACACTCTATCCTTGACCATGGCCTACTACTGCAACGTCTGGCTGCAAAGTATTAATCCAAGATAGACTCTGCAGTATACACTGTATTCAATGATTTTTAGATCATTGAATACAGTGTATACTCATTTCCAAAACAAGGTTGTGAGATATACTCATAAATACTTCTATAGAGGGACACCTACTATTGTTAATGTATATAACCTTTATGAGAATTCTAGAATAAAGGTTTGTTGCAATATGCAAGGCCATTAAGCTAAAGAGATCCCAACCTGAAAAGGAGACAAGGATGCATTCTGGCCCGTTTTATCAATCTGCTGTGATAGTTATAGCCTGCATTGATTGTTATAGGATTGTCGTATGATTGTTAGCTTATTGAAATATACTTAAGTTTATTACTTCATATTTCTCTCTCCCCCCCCCCCCAAAAAAAATCTATCTCCTGAAACTTGTAAGGGCTGGAAAACACTATTACGAGAATGTTTGCATTTGTCACTTGAACCTCTGTAACATGAAAGAAATTCCACAAATAAGAGCAGCCACCTAATGGGGAGATACAAGCTTCAATCTTTATTTGTAGGGATAGATATAACAGTTGGTTATGCTTTTACAATGTTGGGGTTTTGTTGTTATTGTTGTTTAATGCAAGATCTTTTCATCCAGTGTCTGAGGAAAATTGCAAATTCTGCAAAGTTTTATTCTTTAAAAAATAACACTTTACAAAACTCTGACCTATCTATTCTGGCCAACCTTTATGAAGAGAGATGGAAGGAGTTAGGTATTATGGCTGTGTAATGTTGTAGATTCAGTTCCAAACATATACTTCTCCACTTGGTATCTTCGGCAACTGTACATCAATACTATCCCCCCCTGATTTGACATGTGGCCTAGAGAGGAACTTACTTTCTTCCAAATGAGTCCTCCTTGCTCAGTTTCAAATCAGATTAAATATGTTCCTTATAACTCCACATGCTGGTCTGTACTTTCTCTTTTCTCTATTGAGAGAATAGAGTCTCTATTGCAGTGTTTCTCAACCTTGACAACTTTAAGGTGTGTGAACTTCAACTCGCAGAATTCCCCAGCCAGCATGCTGGCTGGGGAATTCTGTAAGTTGAAGTTCACACACTTTAAAGTTGGCAAGGCTGAGAAACACTGCTCTATTGACAATGTGGTTCACCTTCCAAAGGATCTGGATCTGATGTAGGCATCATTGATTGAAAATATGGAATTTTTAAAGGGCCAGGCCTTCTCATTCTTATCCTGAGTCATTATCAGTTTTCATTTTCCACTACTGAAGGGAGCTAATGAATCATATTGATTTAACAAGTACTTGTGTAGCAAAACATTTGATCTGTTCACTTCAATCTGTCACAGCCCTATCAGGTTGGCTAATGCTAGCAATGTACTATTTAAAAGCCTCCATTCTTTGGACTGTGCTCTCTCTGTGTGCATTTACTTCTCCGTCTGCATTTTTATTTCAAGGTATTTCATTTCCTCACCGAAAGCAAAGTATTGTATGCTTTTGTTTGGGGAGCTTAACTCTTTTTCCTCACAATTCATTCTGAGCAACTTCATTGCTTCACTTTGGAATTAGATCCATTCTGTACTTCAGATTTTGTTCTCAGGGGTAAAATGTGCCAGTGTATTATTATTGCTTCTTAAAAAAAACAAAATAAATTGATGCAGAGCCTCGATGCTTTCCCAGTAACTATATATTTCACTGAGAAAAGCAGCAGTTTGGGCAGGAAGTACACTCAGTTGATTTAAAGCATTGCAATCTACGTTAGCATATCCATAGACATATAAAATGACTATTGTAAAGATTGGTGCTTTTACATTGGTCAAAGCCCTATGTCCAAATCTCTTGCTTCCTGAGGCCCAATGGGGATCACCAGAAGGAAGTTCTAATAGAAGTTCCCTGAGCCTCTGTTCACATGACAATAATCCACAGTTACTTTTCCCTATGTTTTAGGGAATCTATTTTTCTGGATTTGAATGATATACTGCATAATAAACAAACCCCACACGTGGCACTGAAACAACACACTAGGCTACATTACATGGGTTTTGTGATTCAATTGTTCATGCCAGCATAACTTTAATAAAGAACACCCTTCCAAAGGAAAGTCCCTAGGATCCAAGTTTCAGCCTTTACTGATCTTTATTATCCACAATGGGTTCATTTCTAAACATGCATAGAATCTATCTATATACTACTAAAACTCTTGTGTCTGTAACCTTCAACTGGGTGAAACAGTGCATCATACGGCAACACTTTTTGAACCAAGGTACTTTAAATGGGCTAACTTATAGAATGCACCCAAAATCTGTTTTGGATATGTTGGATATGTTTTCTGCTTAATGGTTGGTCTGTTGTTAATCCCTATTTATCTGGGTGTTGGTGGGGATGTGTTCTAGTATTTTTTGTTTCCTTCTTAGCTTTTTGCTGTCTCTTTTGAATGGTATGTAAATATGGTTTATTTCTATGTGTGTATTGATGACTGATTTGTTTGAATGCCAAGCTTCCAGGAATTCCCTAGCATTTTTGCACAGCTTGGTCACAGTTTCCCAGTTGAAACTGTAGTTGAGTCTGTTGATGACTTGTGAGATTAAGGAGTTTTCATTGTGTCTTCTGATTGCTAGTTGGTGTTCATGGATGTGGTCTACTAGTCTTCTGTCTGTCTGTCCTACATAGTGGTTGTTACAATCCTTACACTGTATGTTGTAAATGATTCCTGTATTTATTTTCTTAGGCTACTGGGTCTTTTGGCTTACTTAAGATGTTTTGGAGGGCTTTAGATGGTTTGTGTGCTATGGTGATGCCATGTGGTTGTAATAGTCTGTTGGCTATTTCTGAGATGTTTTTGATATATGGCAGTATTATCCTTTTCATAGCTTGTGTTGGTTGTGCTGTAGTGGGTTGAATGGTCAGGCACTTTTTGATAAAGGTGTGTGGGCATCCATTTTGTTGGAAGATCTTGTATAGGCTGTCTGTTTCCTTTTTCTGGAAAGCCTTTTCTGAAGAACTACCAAGGAAAAAACCATACACCCACCACCACTGGCAGGGCAAGCTCCTGTATATAAACAGGGAGCAAACTCCACACTCACTAGCACTGATGATGTTACCTAGTTGGGTAATGAAATGTCTACAAGCAAACAACCAAGTTCAGAGAGCACCAAGAACTCCACAGTAAACATAGGTCCTATGTGTCTTGCCATATCTGTAGAAAGAAACTGGTTAGAGGCTTTACCAAGGCAGAGTTAACCTGAATATTGGGCTGCATATAATAAAATGGATATTTTTGTTCATAATAAAGACCTTTTCACAATGACACAGCTAGGTTATTTTAGACCTGGACTTAACAATGTTATTGGAGTCCTCTTTAGATAGCCATATGCAATCTTTTCAGTTTTAAGGAATAACTAGCATCTATTTTCTCCTCAGACCTCCTCACCCTTCTGTAATTGGCAACAGCTCCAACATTACTTGTATATTGGGGATTTGTTTGTCTACTCTGATTTAAAAACTGCATGTGCAATTTTGCACTTTAAAATTAGTTAAATCATACCACTATGATTTGTACTCTGCAGGAATATAAATGGAGCTTGCTTTGGCCATATTCTTTGTTGCTCAAAAAGATAATATTTGAACAGAATAAAATGAGCATCTATAATCCTGTGTATATCTAACTGCCTGCATTCTATTATAAAATGCTTTTAAAGCAAGAAGAAAGAATGCCAGAGACAGCAATTTTGGTGTGCTTGCTACTCATTCAAATGCTTAAATCAGGCTTGTTGCTATTGGCCAAATGTAGTGCCCTGGACTTTTAGTCTGAGATTCAGCCTTAACTACCCTATTGGTTCCTCTTTTATTAACTAAAACCCCAAATTTAAGTGCAGTTTGGTAGTGTTGGGGCTGAAGTTGACAGAACCATAAAGATGGGACAGAGTCTCCAACTCCATGGTTGGAAAAAGAATAGCCAAAAGTTTGTTGACTTGAAAGGGGGATATAAAGGCCTGGAACCAACATAACACACACACACATTCACACATATACGTTCTTGTGTTCTGTAGTAACCAGGTCTTCATGGATATGATCTAGTCATGCCAAATCTAAGAAGCTTCTTTTTTTGGTTAACATGCAATTGAGTGTCTGGAGAATCAAGATTTATTGTGCCTGAGGTTTGGTCTGACAGACATTTAGAACCAATGTTAAGCAAATAGGCAAACTGGGCCATGAAAAATGAAGAAAGAGTACCATCTGTGTCAGTCTGATCTTTTATCCATAAGATGTTCCTCCAGTAATAAGTAATGCTTATGCTTTGTGTCATTCCATTCCAGTTTTTTTTTTCTTTTTCCTTGGATCAATAACACAAATAGAACATGACATATGTGTGATGTGCACTGAGCATCTCTCTTCCTCTACCAAATTCGGGTTCATAATATTTTCATTTGCCTTCCTACCAAGCCATGGGGTTTGGAAATTTAATTTCATGTTTAATGTACATTATTTACTTGAGTTTTCATTCCTTCATATACAGAAAGAACCCAGAATAATCCCACCAAAGGGAAGGCAAAGGAAAAAAATCCTTACTTTTTGCATGAAATATCAAAGTGTCAAAACTTTCTGGCTTCAAAGAATTCCTCACTGACTGCAGACCTATCTCTGGAGGTGCCAACTTTTTAAAAAAGGAATTTTTGACTAAATGAATACATCAGCATTCTTAAGAAGTTTTATATGAAATTCAGCTTGTGTATTATTGTTTCATTGTGAAGACACTGAACATTCCACAAAGGACATTATTAATAATTATGCCTCATCATCCATCTGTATACTCCTATTAGAAATACAGAATGTTACAGCATCATGAATATACTTTTTTATGCCATCCAAATGGCTGGTGTCATGTTCCCCATTGAAAATGAATATCCAGTTCTCTAAATTATTTATAAAGACCAGGATTATGGCCTTGAGCTCTTACTGTTCAATGTTTTAAATTAGATGCACACTTCTCAACTGCAACAAATCCTATAGGTGTATTTACATTTGGGGGGGGGGGTTGCAGTTCAACAAGTGTGATAGGGAAAATTAGCATCAAAGCTTTTGTTATGGTTTTAATTTCAAGAATCAGAATCTATTGATTTATGACCTTCTAGGCAAGAGTTAATCTTTGGGATTAGCTTTAAATTTTAACCACATATTCTGTGAAATTTGAATCTAAATGCACTATTTATATACCTCTGTTTTAACACCCTACATAATCTTCTGTAAGCTACACCTAAAGGAAGGAACCAAAATGAGGACATTCTTGAGAAACAAATCCTTTTATAGATGAGGCTTTGTTCGTTTTGGTGCCTTCGTTGGTTTTTGGTGCCTCCTGGTGACTGCCTGGACAAGTCTCTGCAGTTTTCTTGACAAGGTTTTTTGGAAGTGGCATGCCATTGCCTCCTTCCTAGGATTGAAAAAGAGAGACTGGCCCAAGGTCACCTAGTTGGCCTCGTGACTAAGGTGGGACTAGAACTCATGGTCTCCTGGTTTCCAGCCTGTTGCCTTAATCACTACACCAAACTGGCTTTTATATGGATGAGTTAGCAAGCTTGTTATTAACGCAGGGGAAATTTTTTTCTTGCGAAGGAAACTTACTTACCACAAAGGGGCAGCCATCCAAAATTGTTAAAAAGATTATTGCAGCAATCTAAACAGTTAAAAGGCTAAAATATAGGATCTTTATCAGGAACAATGAAATATTTAAAAAGTAATATCTCCCTCAAGTTGAGCTTGATCCTGGGAACTTACAGAGGCATATCCATGTAGTTTTCTTGGCATGATCTGTTTGTTTACTGTATTTTATTTATTATTTAAATTTTTAAGGCCACCCAAAAACGATACTGGGCAGCATCCAGAAGTGGTTTGTTATGTAGAAGTGGTTTGCCCTTGCTGTCTTCAGGGATGTTTTTTTGACTCCTCAGTCTAGCTCTCATTCCTGGAATTCTCTGTCTCCTATCCAAGTACTAAATCCTGCTTAGCTTCCAAGCCCAAACAAGACCAGGTCCTTTACATAATTTATGTAAATACAATTTTAAAAATAAGAGCTCAGGAGCCCATAATAGTTACAAGAAGTTAAAAAAAAACATAAAAATAAAGGATATTAAAATATAAGATCTAGTCCTCAAATGCTAGCAAATGGACATTTAAATAAAAATGCATTTGTGTAAGCATTTTTATTTAAATGCAATTTTAAAAGGATTGTCTTGCTCTGTTACTCCCAAATATCTGTGATGTGTTTCTTCAATCTCCTACATATTATTTATATGCTGATTATGTGCTACAGAGATATTATTTATTTATTTAGCAAATTTATATGGCTGCCCATCTCACAAAAAGTGACTCTGGGTGGCATACAACAATTAATTAGAGCAATAAATATATAAAAGCAGTCATTATTAAAATGTAAAAAAATGTTATTTCATTTCCAATATTTAACTATTTTGCAGGATTAATATTAAATGAGAAGGGCCCTGAATTTGTAAATCATAGGGCTTACTCAAATATGCTATCCAATACAGTCAAAAGAGTGCCATTTTTTTTTCAGTCTTAACTCCTTAATATCCCAGGAATAAAGGGACTGAAGAGTTGCATCCTGCATGAACAGTGCATTTACACCTTTCATTATGTAGTTGTTAAAGATAAGGAACCTTTTAGGGAGAAAGAAATAGCAATTTTAATTCAGCAGGAGAAACATGTCTGCATATATAACTTTCAGATCTAGAGTTGTAAGCTCTCAGTGGTTTGCCTGAACGATGAATTAATATTTCTTTCTTTGATATCAGATTAAAAAAAAAAATCTCAGGGTCTTTGTCATCCTTTCTGTGAACTTGTGGATCAAATTCATATTAAAAACAGGTTATCCACCTATTCCTAATTCATCACTTGATGAGACAGCAAAAATTAATCTGCAACACGAATAATAAACAAACGGAACAAGATTGAAAGTATTTCCATTGAATTTGTTCACACATTAAATTATTAACCCAAATTTCCTGAACACCAATGTTGAAAAATGTATACTCATTAGTAAATTGACTCATAGACTTAACCACTACAAAAATTGTTCCAAAATATCATAGTTTCTTCCTTAAATTATTCTAACTATATTTGAAAAACTGATAAAATTGCTGATTTCTGTTTTGCAGATCTCTCTCCAATTCTGACTTAATATTTGCTGTTCAATTTTTCTGAAGTTCTGTAACTGTTCTTGCATGTTCTTTTAAATAAAGGCTTATCATTGTGGTTTCTGTAAGACAGGGTTCCTCAACCTCAGCAACTTTAAGATGGGTGGACTTCATGGCTGGCTGGGGAATTCTGGGAGTTGAAGTCCACCCATCTTAAAGTTGCTGAGGTTGAGGATACCTGCTGTAAGGCACAGAATGTTTTATGATTTCAGAGTTTCAGGGCATGTTGAACAAACACCATCTCAAAGCATTACTCATTCTGGAATGCAAAAGCAAAGCAAACTGAAATATTCAGCTACATTTTTACCTCTATTTCCTAAAAAAAGTCTACAAGGGTATTGATTTCTTCAGGAAAATTGCTCTGAAAATATTGTTATGGTTGTTCATTGGCAGCAGCAAAGCTCTTTTAAGTAGCTTGCTACTTTGCATGATTTTTATTTTTTTATATTTGCTCCAACATTCTGTATTATTTGGGAACAGATCCCTTGTGACAGGCACTTGAAATATGCGATAGGTGCTAATATGTCTATGGAAGTTTTATTTACTGTTTTGATTTTTTTTTAATTATCTGGAAATAATTATTTGAAGGAAACTTTTTTAATTTGTACATATATCAAATTGCTTATCTCAGATTAAACATCAATATAAATATATAGCTAAGAACCCTTTAAATAAATGCTGACATATTTATTTAGAGGGATTTCTACATACATTTCTTCACAGAATTCAAACTGGCACATTTAAACAAGAAATCATTATGATACAATTAGAATGTCATTATGTGATCTATCTAACATCATGGCAGTTTTTAGCAACAGTTATATGGCATTTCACACATTAAAGGCTGAAAAACATACTGTATTTAGAAGCCATTTGAATGGAAACATAATTTTAATCCTTATTCACATGACAGACTTAGTATTTAGAATAATCCCAGTCTGAAAATTGCAGACAATTTTCCCCCCCTTTTTTGGAAGTCATGGACAAGCAAGAGTCTTAATACTTTGGATTATCTTATTACTAATGAACTCTTTAAGCCATTTCAGTTACTATAAGATGAATTTTTCTGGCTCAGAATTGTGAAATGGCAATATTTGCATCATCTAAAACTTCTGAATTACTATCACTATTACTATTACTACTTGAATTTTGAATGATTTCACCCTACATTTTAAAATAAACAATTAAAGTAGAATGATTTGCAATAATTCTGGAATAAGATATTAACAAATCAACAGTTACATCTTAAAGTATATAAAGTAGGTTCATAATGAGAGGAGATTAATTTAACAAACATTTTTCTTTCATATTGGCTGGACATCTCAGGGAACATTCGAAAACGGTTGACTACCAACCTCACCCTCCCTCTGCTGGAAGTGTAAAATTGGTGACAGGACATTTATTCATATAATATAGGATTATTAATTTTTCCTATATTATATTCATATAATATAGGAAAAAATTCCCATAGTAGGAATTTAAACCTATGGATATTAAACCCAATTTTGGTTTAATATCCATAGGTTTGTTAGTTTGGTGTTTCAGATATCAGTTTGGTTGACAGATGTGAATGTACCTTATAACAAGAACAATAAAAATAAGAATAAGGCTAGGATGAGAGAGGGGAAGAAAAGGAAGAGGAAAAGGAAAAGAAAGAGGAGGAGGGATTGCTATATGGAAAAACTATGGGTTTACAGAGCCTGTGATGCTCAGTAAAATTATTATCTTGGTTCAATCATATTGTTTACCTTCTGTTTATATATATGCTTTATAAATAAACTAGAAAGGTGGATTAATATTATTTCATATAGGTTTAAAGATTCAATGATATGTTGAAAAATAGCATTGAGTTATTTTTTTTTTCAAAATGTGTTTCTTCTTCTTTTCCTTTCTGTACATAAAAGCAATTAAAATAATATTTTATGGCTGCCCATCTCACCAAAGGTGACTTTGGGTGGCGTATAATAATCCAGTAAAAATAGCGCATATATAAAAACTATAATATAAATATATAAAAAGTCAGTGTTAAGAATTAAATAGTATTAAAATTAAAATATAAAAACCCCAGGCATGGAGAGAGTGAGTATATCCAATAAATAATGGGGCTGTATAAACATGTCTCTGATTCCCTGGGATTTCCAGGCCTGATGACCTAACCAGGTCTCAAGAGACTTACGGAACATTAAGAGGGACGGAGCCAACCACAAACATCGGGTGGGGTGGAGAATGTTCCACAAGGAGGGAGCCATGGTAGAGAAGGCCCGCCTCTTGGGACCCACCAAATACAAGTCACTGGCCATTGGAATGTGTAGCACACCTTCCCTTCCAGATCTACTGGGATGGGCTAATGTGATTGGGAAGAGGCAGTCCCTCAGATGACCCAGCCCTGTTCCGTGAAGGGCTTTAAAGGTTAAAACCAGCACCATGAATTGGACCTGGAAGCAAACTGGCAGCCAATTCAGCTTGCTAAGCAGAGGTGTGACAAGTGATGTTCTGGGAGCACACATAACTGCCCGCATCACTGCATTCTGCACCAGCTGAAGCTTCTGGATACTCTTCAAGGGCAGCCCCATGTAAAGCACATTACAATAGTCCAATCTGGAGGTGACTAGGGCATGAGTGACTGGGAGCAGAGCCTCTCAATCCAGAAACAGGCACAACTGATGCACAACACGAAGCTGTACAAAGGCCCTCCTAGCCATGACTGCCACCTGCTCTTTGAGCAGGAGTCATGAGTCAAGGAGGACCCCTGGATTGCACCCTCGGTCTGCCTGGGGCAGTGCCACCCCATCCATCACCAAAGATGGCATAGTTCTAAAACCAGCAGGCCCCAAAACCCAGAGCCACTCAGTCTTGCCAGGGTTCAGTCAGGGGCAGAGATATAGAGTTGGGTATCATCAGTGTACTGATGATATCCCACCCCATGGCAATGGATGAGCTCATCCAGAGGCCTTATGTAGATGTTGAATAGGAGAGGGGAGAGCACCAAACCCTGGGGTACCCCACATAATAGGCACCAAGGGTGGGACCTCTCTTCCTCAATCACCACCGACTGGAATCAACTCTGAAAAAAGGAGGTAAACCAGTATAGCACCATGCCACCCACCCCCAGTCCTCCTCTGAGGCAATCCAGAAGGATACCATGGACAATGGTATGGAAGGCCCCTGTGAGGTCAAGTAGGGCAAGGGTGGACACACAACCCTTATCCTGCCCACGCCAGAGATCACCCAAAAGAATGACTAATGCTGTTTCTGTCCCATCACCCAGGTCTGAATCCTGACTGAAAAGGATCCAGATAATCCGCTTCATCCAAGGCTCTTGAAACTGCTGTGCTACCACCTTCTCAATCACTTTCCCCAAAAAGGGGAGGTTAGATATTGGATGAAAATTGTCCAGTATGGTCTGGTCCAGCGATGGCTTCTTGGGAAAGGGGTGATCAAGGCCTCTTTAAAAGGTAGGGGAAAACCCACTCACTCAAAGAAGAATTAATCACTGCTAGAACATACTCACACCACATATACACACCCGGGCCACTTTCACAAGCCAGGAGGAGCATGGATCTAAAGAAAAGATGGCTGAGCTCATAGTCCTAAGGACCCTGTCTACTTCCTCCGATCCAACAGGTTCAAACTGTTCTCAGATAACCCAGAAAAGACTCACCCAGGCATCTCCTCTGGACCTGCAACAAGACTGGCATCTAGCTGCAAATGAATCTGAGTGATTTTGTCTGACAGATATGGAGCAAATTCCTCTGCATACCCCTGCAACAGGTCCCTGGGCCCCCTTTACCCAAGAGGGCTCGTGTCACTGAAACAGGGCTTCAGGGTGGCATGATACAATGGATACAGTGGGGGGGGGGGGAAGTACTGCCGCTTCACTGCCCTTACCTCCACAAGGTAGGCCTTAATAGCAGCTGGCTCTAACCCATGTTCAGTCGAGTTTGTCCTTGGTTGAGCACCAGCGACACTCCAGTTGTCTCTTCTCTCATTTCATCTCCTTCAATTCCACTGTAAAACATGGGGAATGGCAGGATCCATGAGAGGAGAGAGGTTGCATGGGTGTGTTCCAATCCAATGCTTCAGCTGCCTCCTTATTCAAAGCAGCAAGTAAGGCTTCAGACAGACCATGCAGCAGATCAACAGGTACAATTGCCAGCTCCCTCTTAAACCGATCCAGTTCCATCAGTCTCTGGGGATGGACCAGTCTAATGGGTCCAGCCTCCCTGCAGTGGATAGTGGCACTAGAGAATCCCATGGAAATCAGGGTGTGATATGCCATGAGAAGCTCCCCCAATTTCAGATCACATAGCCACAGGTTCTGGATGGCCTAGGATAGGCCCATGCCCATTGTGATGGCCATGAACTCCCGAGCCACCTCAGATCCCACTCCTAAAGAAGGCTGATTGAAGTCCCCTACAACCATAAGTCTGGGGAACTCCACTGCCAGCCCAGAAATGGAGTCAAGGACTCAGGCAGGGAGGTTGCTATGTAGCAGGGAGGCTGGTACAACAACAAGAATCGCAACTGATCATTAGAGCCCAACCTAATGAACAGGGTCTTACATCCAGTGACCTATGGTGCAGAACCCCTGAAAGCCGCAAGGGATTCCCAGATGACAACTGCCACACACTCCCACCCCTGCCCCAGAGTCTTGGCTGTTGCCACACCCGAAACCTCACTGGGCATATTTTCAGAAGGGCTACCACCATTTCCAGACCCAGCGAGGTTTTGGTAATACATACCAGGTTGGCCCTCACATCAATTAAATCACTGATGAGGGAGGCCTTATTACAGACTGACCTGGCATTCAGTAGCAGCAGCCAGAGGCCAGGACCCCTGAAGGTCTGCTGACAAAGCACTGGGGTAGAGACCAAGGAGCTAGTACACAAAACCAGTATAAGACAACTCCCTGTCTCCCAACATAACTCCCCATGCCCATCACCACCATAATACCATGGCCTGGGTCCACCCCCACAATGGTAGCCCCATCCTGAAAACCAAGTCCCCCAAGACGAGGGACTGGGAACCTCCCACTGTCTTCACCAACCATCCCTGGGAGAGGAAGCTGGACACCCCAAGGCACTACAGCTTCATCAGCTCTCAGCACCATCAGGGTACGTAGCTGCCACCTCCCCACACACTACCATATCTGTGGTAGATTGCAGTAGAGACCAAGGCTATCAGGAAGGAGGGGGGTGCATTCCAGGAAGGGCAGGGAGACAAACACATTCTGGAGTTGGAACATGGGAAGCGTAAGAGGTTCAGGATAGCCACTCCCTAGAATCTCCCAAAGCATATCCACTAGTTGCAGTAGTACAGATTTAGTCTGCAAGATTCTGTTTATATGGTATAAGCAATAAAAGAACTTAATTTGGATGAACTGTTTCCTTGCTGTTGGGCCTGGCAATACCCTCACACACATTACAACACTCTCACACTCACCCTCACTCACCGTGGCTCACACACTCACAGGAGCCCTCCTCTGCCACTCCCACTACCTGGCAGAGTGCTCCTCTCATTCACCCACCCCCCAATTCCTCTGGCTCTCACCCAGAAGGAGGAATCAGACAATTCACAAGAGCAAAAAAAAAAAAAAAAAAATCCGAAGGCACTCAGGACACAGATGTTGTTTCTTCCTTTTTTCTCCCTGCCTTCCTTTTCAGGGCTACCCAGAGGGCAGGCAAAAGTAACCTTTGTGGGAGGAGAAGGGGGTCCACAGTAGTCTGCCACTCTACTGCCACACCCCCCTGCTTGGCCTCCACCCACACTTCCAAAGCCCAACGTCCCACAAGAAGCATAAACAGTACAGGAAGGAAACTCAGCAATAACAAAGCCATCCAGCCGTAGAAGTTCCACTGAAGCACCAGCAAAAGCCCAGTGGTAGAAAGCAACTACCAGCAGCAGCCAGCCGAATCTGGTTCCAACAGTGGCGTCCAGCATCCAGCAGTGGCAGCCCACGGCAGCCTGCCTCTGAGCCCCCTGTCTCAGTGTGTGTCTGTGTGTTTGTATACACACATACACATACGTATATACACACATACTATCAACTGTTGGACTCCTTTCAAAGATAGTTTTAAAATCAATCCTTGGACATTTTCTGTTGTTGAATTAAAACTAAATACTATGCAGATGAATGGCTGAATCAAGAGAAGTGCATTAATGTCTGAGAACATTACTTTAGATGATAGCCACAACTGTGATAAAAAATAATAAAATGCTATATTGTCATTTCCAATCAATCCGATCAATGATTTTCAAAGCATGAAAAACAAATTTTGAAATTACTTTCCTTGCTTGACTTCAACAGATTGAGGTTGCTATGAAGCTGAAGGTCACATACGTGAAATGAGTTGATGCCAACCCAGATTTTTTTCCTCATACAATAGGTAGCTGAGATTAGCTTGTCAAACTAACATTTTAAGTTAAAGTTTTTTTTAAAAAAAAGGTTTAAAAAGTTTCACAGTGTTTCATTTTAAAGAATTAAGAATCCCATGTCATCCTAACCAGTTTTAAAGAAAATATAAGTGAAATAATAATCTACCATCATATTTTTAACTTATTGACACAATGTATGGAAGGGAAAAGGTAATTATTTATACTGGCCATATCACTGATCTTGAACTAAAGAAGAGAGTGGTAACTACATGCCGCCTGCCACCTTTTTCACCTTCAGCCTGACACAGATATCAGAAGAAAAGAAAATATAAAATCATCCAATAACAGAGTGGAGAAGCTGGGAGACCTGCCTTAGGCACAAAGCCAGCTGGCCCAAACCTTTGGCCTCTCTCTCTCAGCCCCAGGAAGAGGCAAGGGCAAACCGCTGCTGAAATCTTGGCAGGAAAACTTCAGGGACTTGTCCAGGCAGTTGCCAGGAGTCAACACTGACTTGAAGGAACAGCAACAAGAACAACAAAAAGGATTAAAAATTCCAGACTACATACATGTTTTCCTTTAACATAGCTATGGGAATGGTGAGTTGCATAACTCAAGATTGGGTGGGAAGGAGTGTCATAAGTGGGTGTGCTAAAAGTTATGTTTTTAGTTCCACAATGTATACATTGACAAATGGCTTCATGGTAGCCTTTGTACAGGGACATCCTTGAATATATTGTTGCTATAGCAACTGCCATCTCAGGCAGTTTCTCAGAGGCATACAGCACTTTTCTGGTGAAACACCCGTTAGCCTTGCAGTCAAGCAATACTGTACATGGCAAGAAAAGAAAGGCAATCCTTTTGTTTTAAGAAATGCTCAATAGGTGGAGTGCTCATTTGCTAATGTGACTTTATTTAAAATGGTACTATATACAACTGGAAACCACCCCATTTATAGGGTGTCTCTCTGGGGCCTAAAATGAAATGTGTGCACTTGACAGTAAAATAATAAATGGAACCGGGACACCCTGATCCCTCCCCTTATTTATTTAAATGGAAAAAGGATCTGGAAACACACACGTAATGACACTGAGTGGATTTAGCCACAAGTGGATTTAAGAATTTCACATTTCCCATGGGAAAAGATGGCAGAGAGTTCCATAACACAGCCATGAAAACATTTAGTTTTGTTTAGGGGCAACAGGTTTCACATTTATATCCTTCCCTGCTCTAACACTAAAGTACACTATTCACTCATAACATAAATGGTAAGATAAGAAACAAATAATACTTTTCATGTGACAGTGAGAGTTTAGTCATGTGTAAACTAGAAGAAACTTAGTAGACTTCACAGCTAGCTATACTGAGAGCTTCTTCAATTAGTTACGAAGAATTTGAATAGTCTGACAGTGATCCATGAAAGTTTATGAATTTGTTTAAGGTGCCGTAAAAGTGTTAGAAGAAGTTGAATGATCATGACAGATTACCCCAACAAAATCAATGGTCTACTCTAATGATTTCTCCTTGACTGCATAGAAAGAAAGCCTACAAGGAAAATAAGACTCAGTGTCCATACATTAGCCAATGCTCAGTTCCCAACTCTTGCTACTCTTTAAAGCACGTAGACAGGCAAGCTATGATCACGTATGCATTATTTCTACAGAAACTGTTTCTTCCAAGATGCCCATATTTTTTTTTAATTTAAAAAATCCTCTTTTTTTCCTAGAGCATGGTGCTTGCAGATGTGTTTGCCTGCTTGTCTATATATTTACACATTCTGACATTATTTTCACAATCTTTTCATAGTTAAAAATAAAGGTAAATATGCATAGCATATTAAAATAAACACTGGCTATATAAGATTTCAACATTTATTTATTTATTTATTTATTTATTTATTTATTTATTTATTTATTTATTTATTTACTATTTCAGCCCTTCCTATAAACCAGCAATAAATATAGTTTAATATAATATTAAATATTCCAGCCAAAAGCTGTAAAGAAAGGGATGGCTTTAATGTATATGCTCCCTCTCCCAATGACCATGTGATAATAAAATCACTTCTCCCACTTCCCTAGATATGAATTTCTGCCATAATCATTGGGGGAGGGGCTTTAACTGAAGATACAGCAAGTCATCAAAAAACAGTATGCTTCATATTGCAGACAAAACTTTCTTATGATCCCATAGTATGACATTGCACTTAATAAACCTTTATTTCAGTTTTGGGTTTTTCTACATAACAGCAGCTATGTATAGTTCAATCAAAATAAAGGTCATGATATATGCCAGCTTTTTAAACAGAAACAATCTACCAAAAAAGCTTCTTTTACAGGGTATTTAAGCATGCACTGTAACATGATTTCATCCTGAGTTCTTTTTAACTGTTCCCATTCAGAAAACATCTTTAGAAATGACTTACAAAGATACATTTGTCAAAGAACTGCCGAAGATTAAAGAGAATATCCTAGGAAGCACATTCCAATGTTTTTCTAAGTAATTCTCAATATGGGCCTTTGGCCATTGTGAAATTACAATAAGGCCTAGAAGCAAATTGTGTATTCTGTTCTGTTTCCACATGGGTGTCATATGCCAAGATTTGAGTCCCATGCCATAAGGTAAGAGATTTAAGGTCACATCTAAGGTAGTTCCCTTAGTGTCAGAAGGATAAGGGTGGGAAGATGGAGGAATCAATAAGTTCTGAAAGATTACCCAGCCTTCTAATTCTGATTCAGAATCTGCTACAGCACAGAAGGCAGTGGCTTCACCAGCTTGGATCCATGACCCTGAAATACCATGAATTAACCTTTCCTGAAAAAAATTCAGTACACTCTCAAGATAATTGCAACAAAATATTATTGTTGGCAAGAAAGTTGTCCCTGCAAAACCTTAGAGCAGTTTCCATGGTACCTTGCATTTATCTGAATACATTTTGAAACTTGAAAAAGACTGGAAAGTTAAACAAAAACAAAAACTTTTCTGTCTTGAAAATACAAATGTATCAGTATAGACCTGTCAGGTATTAAGGCCACTTGAAGGAGTTTAAATTTAGTACTAGACAATCTCAGAAGACTATGGAGGAAAAGAAAAAGAAAAAGAGGAGTGCACCTTTCAATGCAAACATATCTAAATTGTATCTCCCAATATTTTACTCCATAACTATAATGCCCATTTTACCTATATATTTTTAATTTTCATGCTGCAAATGAGATCTGAGTTTCAGATTTATTCATTCAACTTACCAAGATAGCTACCTATTAATGTATGCCTCTTCAGCTCTCTCTCTGCGTGTGTGTATACACACACAAACATGAGACATTAACTGGGAAATAAAACCCAAAAATTAGTATGTAGTACCTGCCCATAGGATATATAAAATGTGTGATCTTTGTTCATACAAGATATAATTTCCTGCATATAAACACTCTGGGTAAAATAGCCCTCAATATTTTACTGCTTTTCCTATTTCATGACATATATTTTGCAAGCCCCCAAAGAATAGAAAGAAAGGAAAAGGAATTTCCAAGTAAAGAAGAAGATTCCAGAAAATAATTATATTCACTGTGTGCCAGTAACTTAAATAATTTGCTACAGGACCTGGTGGACTCACTTGCCTACTCCCCTTTTCATTTTGCAATTCTAATATTTTGTTTCAATTTGGTTTATTGATTTAATTCTGCACTGTTTGACTTTACAGGGGCCATTTGTGCTCTTTTCAAGTGCCACTTGGTATTGATTCTGCAAAAGCCTATAGTTTCTGTAATTGGTCTAACACTTCTTGGGAGTTGAGTTGGCTTCTGATCGAAGTATTCGCAGAAATGGGGAGAATTTAAAACAGCTTGGTAGTCAAGGCCAATTATATTGGTAACATTATCATGAGCATTTGGTTTGTAAAACATCAGTTTTCTAGACAGGTGAGTTAACAAGCTGTGATACACCATGGTGCTTAGCTGGGAAGCAAATGGCACATGAGGAATGTCAGTTATCCTGAACTACATACTACATCAGTTGAATGACAAATGAGCCATTGTTTTCAGAAGGATAAAACCAACACAACATATAATAGCATTTCTGAATGGGTGTGATTGTTATTCAAGTAGTGTTATGCACTATACTGCCTACAGAACAGCTAGTATGAGGCATGATTAACTTTTAATTCTCCTTATGTCATTGGACATCATTGGCTGGTGCTTATTGGACCTGATAATGAACAAAGTAGAGTGTGAGAGCTATAGGTTTCATCAGCAGAAGTACTTGATTGAGAGAAGTTTTTTTTTTTTTTTGCTTTTATATATAGAAAGAAAGGAAAAGATAAAAAAAACAGAAAAGAAAAAAGAACAATAACTGTTATAATATGTATATGTATACACACACACACACACGCACACACGCACACACAGTTTTTAAACACAGCATTAAACTTAGTCCACACAACATAATTGACCACTCTTTCCATTATACTTATAAAGAATTATTTCATAAGCAGAGACCATATATCATCTACCCAAGATTTGTAAATCTGGGATAACACTGTCTTTCCATCCAGAGTAGCATTTTTCATTTGTTTTCTCCCCCTCCTCCTCCTCCTCCTCCTCCCCCTCCCCCTTCCCTTCTCCCTCTCCTCTATCCTCCATGCTCAGTTAATCCATAGCTGTTCATGTAATGATAAATGTTAATTTTTGACTATATAATTCAAAGTTGTATTCATATTATTAAGCCATATTATTCTTTCTGTAACCATATTAACTAACTTATGAATATACAACCCACATCATATGCTTAAAAGTGACCTCTATAATTTTGCACTTTCAGTGTCATGAAATTGAAATCCTTTTCAAACATTCTCTACAGTATACAACAAACATGAAAATTACTGTTGCTACATTAATCTCATCTTAAAATTCTTTACAACTTTTAACCAGTAGAAGGTTAATAAGTGACATTAGGACTTTTTACTCCAAGTTCCATCTTAACAAGGCTGATTAATTATCTACAGAAATATTGCAGATTTGGTATTGTCCAAAACTCATTTCAGTGCTGACAGAAGTTGAGGAGTTGCATCTTGGCCAAATAAAGAAATCAAAGTATATTTTACATCATTATACTACCATTCTGATTGGCAGTTAGCTGATCTAAAGCATTAGTATCCATGCTTTTACCACAACTTATAAGTAAATACCTGCCATTTTCAGACCAGGATAACCTCAAAATATAAGTTTATCATATCATAAAAATTTTGTTTTTGGTTAGTAATGGAATTTACAAAATGACAAAAAATGTTATGACATTTGAAATACTCCAGATTTTTGAAGAATGGGGTCAGAAATTAGTAGCTACAATGTCAACAATGATGCCTGCTTCTATGAAAAGAATAGAATGTCTGTGTCCAAGAGATGTTAACAAATGAATGATAGATGTGAAAGAGAATATTTTGAGAGATTTACAGCATAAAGAGGTGGAACAAATTTTGTCTGACATAAAAATATTAAAACCAGAAATACTGGAAAATAAAAAAAGTGTGGAATATAAGACAGAGAAGACAAGTAAACTGGAAACAGAAATGACAAGCCAAGAGACTGACCTGGGTAAGGATTTTCTAAGGAACATAGAAAGGAAGTTGGTTAAAGCTTTGAAAATTAAAGTGGAAATACAAATGATATACCAAGAGAATGACATGGATAATGACTTTTATTGGAATTACAAAAGAGGTTTGCTAAAGCCTTTAAGAAGTCTTTGGGATGGGAAAAAGAAGAATTGAAGGGAGATCAAATCCTACAACAACATCTGAATGAATTAAAGACCAAGATTGTTAGAGGTAAAGGAAGGAATATAAAGTTGGTTTGTTCAACCAAGGTTAAAATAAATAAGACATGTTTTTAGAAAGCTCTGGTAACCCTTTACGGACTTTTTATTGATACCAGGATTGAAACGTTGATGATTTTTGGATCTGCATATGGATAAGGGAGGGGTTATGGGAAGAAGAGATATTTGTTTGTAACCTTATAAGTGGTGAGCAGTTATTAAGTTTGTTTATACTTGTTATAATCAGAAGTCACTTCTTTAAATATTTTTCTTTTTTTTCTTACTTCACCCTTTTTCTTTTTTTTTTCCTTGTACCTTTTATTCTTTCATTCTATCTCTTTCATTTAGTTGTAATTGTTTAGTTTGCATTTGTTTTTACTATTGCAATCAAAATTTTCAGTAGAAATTATTTTTAAAAAATAATTTACTAAGCTGCTATACTATATCTCAATGTAGGTATAGAGCCATCGTGATTATCAATAAGACATAATATATCATCAGAACATATAATAATAATAATAATAATAATAATAACAACAACAACAACAACAACAACAGTTTGTGTTCAACTCCAGCTGCTTTGAGCCCCAAATGTTCTTCAATTGCCTGATAAGAGAGGCCAGTGGTTTCAAGATCATATTAAATATAACAGTAGATAAAGGGTGATCTTGACAAGTTCCACAAGATTTCTTGAAGGTGAGGAAATAATTCCAGTTATAATAATGTTGTGTGAAAGATTAGAGTTCCACATATTAATCCAATTAATTTTTTAAAAGTGGGAATCTATATATGGTCAAAACTTGCTCCAATATTTCACTGTACCATATCTAAGACCTTTTAAGTTCAACCTCATTGGTACATCTCATTCCATATGATATACATCAATCTACTCTGGAAAAACAAATAAAGCAAGATATGAGACAGTGGACTGTCAACACCAGCCCTACTTGATTTAGGCCTAGAAAAACCCTCGAAGAACTTAAGTAGAGGGTATGGGATTTAGACATTCAAGTAGACAGAGCCAAACTTTCCCATCTCTCATACAGAAAAATTGCTCTCTCCCCCTGGACACTCTCCAACTAATTTGTAAAAGTTTGTATGCCCCACACAGAAGGGTTTTCTCCCTAACCCATATAAATATTCTCCCTATTGGGGTAATAGCTGGTTGATACGAAGACTGAGTATGTATTGGCTCAAGCATAGAAGTTGAGTCTGTTTCACACATCCTTTTAAAGTGTCCACTGTACTCACAATGGTGATCAGAGCTGATATATCCATTCTTGAGTCTGATAAACATTCATGATGAGGAGATTGAGGTATTTTTATTAAACCATCAATACCCAGGTGTTCCAAATTCAATAGCAAAATTTTAATTTATAGCTTACCTGATAGAAACTGTTTGGTGCCTTCAGTTAATTGCTAACTCTATAGGGTTTCTTCCTTTTATATACGTATGTACTGTTACTTATGTATGCATTAATGGTGTGTTGTATTTTTTAAATTCTGTAACTTGGCCTTGGACCATAAATGAACAAATAAATAAGTTCAACAAAACCACCACAGTTTAACATTATCTGAGGCTTGTTGCCCTTTTATGAAACTAGATAGCACAGGATGGACAATTAAAAGGCCATATTGGCTGTGGTCCATGTGGCAGGGTTGCTGTCACAATTTTGGCATCAACTATTAACAAGAAAATTGAACCATAGCAATCAACAGCCTTCAAAACCATTGTTTTAGAAGCCTCATTAAAGCTAGAAAAATGTTACTCAAAAATGTACCATTATAAACCTCCAGTAGTATAGAAGCCAAAGAAGAAAGAAAGAAAGAAAGAAAGAAAGAAAGAAAGAAAGAAAGAAAGAAAGAAAGAAAGAAAGAAAAAGAAAGAGAGGAGGGAGGGAGGGAGGGAGGGAGGGAGGGAGGGAGGAAGGAAGGAAGGAAGGAAGGAAGGAAGGAAGGAAGGAAGGAAGGAAGGAAGGAAGGAAGGAAGGAAGGAAGGAAATTCTTTGCGTGTTTTATGTCAATTAATAGGGTAGTCATTGTACTGGCAACTTTTTTTCTTTTCACAGATTTAATAGTATATATTCTGCCCTTAAGTGACAAAGATTCAGAGCTAGGTAAAAAGCTTAGCCATGTGTAATCTTCAGAAGGACTATATTGTTAAAAAATGATTAATTTCTTCTCCAGAAACCTTTGACTCAACATTACATATGAGAGAGAGAGAGAGAGAGAGAGAGAGAGAGAGAGAGAGAGAGAGTGTCTGGAGTTGTTATATACTTTGCCCTAACCATCCTTAGTGAACCAACCATCAGTGAAGCCATGAGCTATACCGTGCAGGGCCACCCAAGACGGACAGGTCATGACAGAGAGTTCTGACAAAATGTGGTCCACTGGAGAAGGAAATGGCAACCCACTCCAGTATCCTTGCCAAGAAAACCCCATGGACAATGTTAAAAGGCTAAAAGATATGATGCCGGAAGATGAGCCCCTCAGGTCGGAAGGTGTCCAATATGCTACTGGGGAAGAGCGGAGGGCAATTCCAAGTAGCTCCAGAAAGAGTGAAGCGGCTGGGCCAAAGCCGAAAGGACGTTCAGCTGTGGATGTATCTGGAAGCGAAAAGAAGGTCCGATGCTGTAAAGAACAATATTGTATAGGTACCTGGAATGTAAGATCTATGAACCAAGGCAAGCTGGATGTGGTCAAACATGAGATGACAAGATTGAACATCGACATCTTGGGAATCAGCGAACTGAAATGGACGGGAATGGGTGAATTTAATTCGGGTGACCATTATATCTACTACTGTGGGCAAGAAACTCTTAGAAGAAATGGAGTTGCACTCATAGTCAATAAGAGAGTGGGAAAGGCAGTAATGGGGTACAACCTCAAAAACGACAGAATGATCTCAGTGCGTATCCAAGGCAAACCATTCAACATCACAGTCATCCAAGTCTATGCCCCAACCACTGATGCTGAAGAAGCTGAAGTTGACCGCTTCTATGAAGACCTACAACACCTTCTAGAACTAGTACCAAAAAGATGTCCTTTTCATCATAGGGGATTGGAATGCTAAAGTAGGAAGTCAAGGAGTAATTGGAATAACAGGCAAGTTTGGCCTTGGAGTACAAAATGAAGCAGGGCAAAGGCTAATAGAGTTCTGTCAAGAGAACAAGCTAGTCATAGCAAACACTATTTTCCAACAACACAAGAGACGACTCTACACATGGACATCACCAGATGGTCAATACCGAAACCAGATTGATTATATACTTTGCAGCCAAAGATGGAGAAGCTCTATACAGACAGCAAAAACAAGACCAGGAGCTGACTGTGGCTCAGATCATGAGCTTCTTACTGCAAAATTTAGGCTTAAATTGAAGAATGTAGGGAAAACCACTAGGCCACTCAGGTATGACTTAGATCATATTCCTTGTGAGTACACAGTGAAGGTGATGAATAGATTTAGAGGATTAGATTTGGTAGACAGAGTGCCTGAAGAACTATGGACGGAGGTCCGTAATATTGTACAGGAGGCAGCAACTAAAACCATCCCAAAGAAAAAGAAATGCAAGAAAGCAAAATGGCTGCCTGATGAGGCTTTACAAATAGCTGTGGAAAGAAGGAATGTGAAAAGCAAGGGTGAAAGGGAAAGATATAAGCAACTGAATGCAGATTTCCAGAGAATAGCAAGGAGAGATAAGAAGGCCTTCTTAAATGAACAATGCAAAGAAATCGAGGAAAACAATAGAATGGGGAAGACTAGAGATCTCTTCAAGAAAATTGGAGATATGAAAGGAACGTTTAGTGCAAAGATGGGCATGATAAAGGACAAAAAAGGCAGGGACCTAACAGAAGCAGAAGAGATTAAGAAGAGGTGGCAAGAATACACAGAAGAACTATACAAGAAAGATCTTAATGTCCCTGATGTCCACCCTGGTGTGATCACTGACCTTGAGCCAGACATCCTAGAGAGTGAAATCAAGTGGGCCTTAGGAAGCATTGCTAACAACAAAGCTAGTGGAGATGACAGTATTCCAGCTGAGTTATTTAAAATACTAAAAGATGATGGTGTTAAAGTGCTGCACTCAATATGCCAGCAAGTTTGGAAAACGCAACAGTGGCCATGGGATTGGAAAAGGTCAGTTTATGTTCCAATTCCAAAGAAGGGCAACGCCAAAGAATGCTCAAACTATCGCACAATTGCACTCATTTCACATGCTAGCAAGGTTATGCTCAAAATCCTACAAGCTAGGCTTCAGCAATACATGAACCGAGAGCTACCGGATGTACAAGCTGGGTTTCGAAGAGGCAGAGGAACTAGAGATCAAATCGCCAACATTCGCTGGATCATGGAGAAAGCATGAGAGTTCCAGAAAAATATCTACTTCTGCTTCATTGACTATGCAAAAGCCTTTGATTGTGTGGATCACAACAAACTGTGGCAAGTTCTTAAAGAGATGGGAGTACCAGACCACCTTACCTGTCTCCTGAGAAATCTGTATGCGGGCCAAGAAGCAACAGTTAGAACCGGTCATGGAACAACCGATTGGTTCAAAATAGGGAAAGGTGTACGACAAGGCTGTATACTGTCACCCTGTTTATTTAACCTATATGCAGAGTACATCATGAGAAATGCCAGGCTGGAAGAATCACAAGCCGGAATTAAGATTGCAGGGAGAATCATCAACAACTTCAGATATGCAGACGATACCACCCTCATGGCAGAAAGTGAAGAAGAACTAAAGAGCCTCTTGATGAGGGTGAAAGAGGAGAGTGCAAAAGCTGGCTTGAAACTCAACATTAAAAAAACTAAGATCATGGCATCTGGACCCATCAATTCCTGGCAAATAGAAGGGGTAGAAATGGAAGCAGTAACAGACTTCATTTATTTGGGCTCCAAGATCACCGCAGATGGAGGCTGCAGCCATGAAATTAAAAGACGCTTGCTCCTTGGGAGGAAAGCTATGGCAAGCCTAGATAGCATATTAAAAAGCAGAGACGTCACCTTGCCGACAAAGATCCGCATAGTCAAAGCTATGGTTTTTCCAGTAGTAATGTATGGCTGTGAGAGCTGGACCATAAAGAAGGCTGAGCGCCGAAGAATTGACTGGAGAAGACTCTTGAGAGTCCCCTGGACTGCTAGGAGGTCAAACCAGTCAATCTTAAAGGAAATCAACCCTGACTGCTTATTGGAAGGATTGATAATGAAGCTCAAGCTCAGATACTTTGGTTACCTAATGCGAAGAGAGGACTCTTTGGAAAAGACCCTGATGCTGGGAAAGATTGAAGGCAAAAGGAGAAGAGGACGGCAGAGGATGAGATGGTTAGATAGCATCACTGAAGCAATGAGCATGAAACTGAGCAAACTCAGGGAGGCAGTGAAGGACAGGAAGGCCTGGCGCAATATGGTTCATGGGGTCACAAAGAGTCGGACACGACTTAACGACTAAACAACAACAAACCATCCTTAAGGTTATAAATATTATTCTTGTTACTGTTTCATTTTAGGGGCCAATAATTTAACATATTTTCCCCCTGTTCCCAATATCTTTGTTTTATGTAATTTAAAGAATATTCAGTATCATGCACATAGAAGGAATTAAGTTCTAATTTAGCAGACAGAAAAGCTTTATATAGTTCTAGTGTAGGTTGTGTTGCATATATACCTAACAGTTGCTTAACTTTATTTTCCAAATTTTCTTGTCCAATTTTTTTTTATTGCTTTTCCATGAAGCATATGTAATAATGCAACCTTTAATAATAATGCATTAAAGGCAGCCCAAACTGTTATTTTAAGAATTATTCAAATATTGTTTTTATCTGCTTTACAAAAAACAATTCCTTTAAGCAACATTTTGGGGTAGAAAGGACAGTTTTTTCTTATAATAATTTATAGTGTTACTGAAGCATGATCAGCAATTGCATTTTGAAGTCAAAAAGATGTGCACTCAAATAAACTACAGAAGTCCAGATTAAGAAGTAATTACATTGCTTTTGAAAAAGGATGGATCAGTGCATTTAAGAAGAGGGTCATCTGTGTCCCTGTGACATGTATTAACCTGAACAATGTGTGCTTTGCTTCTATCACTACCTCTCTATTAGGTGCTGTCTGAAATCAAATACATGCTCAGAAGACAAGCCATAGAACTAGAGCTACTGGGATAACAGAATGTTCAGTGTAGTAAATTGACTGCAAAATAGGTTTTGGTTAGCTATCAAAAGATACTTTATAACTGTGCACAAAATGAACAATGTTATTCAAGGAAGTTGCATAATTTTCTCTCACTGAGATATAACAAACTCAGTACAAAGGAGATATCCCTGCCCCACATTTCTAATTGGACCTGGAGGCTGGCAGAGAAACAAAATTAGCAACTTAATCTTATATAAAAGAAGAGAAGATTAACATTAACCAGGGGCATTAAGCAAACTAGTGATTATCTAAATGCACAGTAACAGACGTGGAGTTGTATTTAATGCTGCTTGTCAAGAGTGGAAATCATCAGGAGAATAGATTCTTCTTCTCAAACGTGCTCCAGAGTATTGGAATGACCTCCAGAAGTAATTTGGAAGACTTCTAGGAAGTATGTGGCACAATAGATTAAGTGATATTGGATGGGACTCAGTGTACTTTTTTAAAGGATGCTATCTCATTTATTTCTTGGTTTTGGGCCCCATTAGATGTTGCTGGGGACCTGAACAGTTTCATGGTCCTCACTGCACAGAGTTCAATTTTATTTAATTTAAATTGGGAAATATGAATTAAGTAGGAGAGAGCATGATTTCCATTGCCTACATTTTGTTATTTAATTCATATAGATAGAGAATAAGACAGAGACTTTTTTTTTGGTACCCCTGTAATATGCATACCCTATAGCATATGAATTCAGCACCTAGTTGCCTCTTTCTATGGAACACAATTCAGGGTTGTGGACCTTCATTTCCAGAGCTGCACATTCAATATAGCTACCCCTGCATATGTCTGCATGTAAAGTACAGGTAGAAGGCCTTCACATATATATGTACAGTATGATATAAGGTGAATGGTACCCTCCATATTTACAGCTGTACTCAAAAGGAAGTATTCTCCTTGCACATGTTTACATTGTACTTGCAGATACTTGTAGAAGGCATTACAATGAACATATGACATCTAGCGCGGAACTACATCATTCCCAATTCCTAGTTTCAGATACGGGGGATACAAAATACCTTAATATGCCTCTTGGTTTTATTGCTTGAACTTCATCACAAAATAAGGAGTGAGAAGAATAAGGTATATTACAGAAACCCATATTCTAATACATCATATGTAAATTTTGCAGTGAAAAACTGTCAGGACAGTTCAATTCAACCATGACATATGGTTGGTCATGGTTCTCTTTAGTCTCTGCCCATCTGGTGGTTCATCTCTTTTAATTACCTGGACATTTATTTACTGTTACCCATTTATTTGTTCATTTAATACATTTCTAATGCAATTATTTGTTTGAAATTGCCACAGGCGAAGTATAAAATACTATGCTTGGAGATGCTTGTTCACTGAATACATGTATTATTACTGTTTTTATCTGTATAAGATCCCAAGAAGATCTAAGTAGTCAGCCTTGGACTGCCATTGGTATAACTTAAAATTAACATAAATGAACCTTCTTCTTTTTATTAAATCCAGAAATGCAATACAGTATTTTTCACAGCAACAAGAGGTTGCCAGATGTTACTACTTATTGTTAAGTATGCTTGATTCATATTAATAAGGTTGATTCAGTGTGTATAATTTCAGCAATGGCTTTAGTAATATTTGAGAAACGGATACCACAGCTATTAGCAACCCTTTGCTCTCACTTTGTCTAAGCTGAAAAATGTCAGTCTGAACAAAATGATTTTTGAGCGACATTAAGAATACATTCTGCAAACAAGCTGATTAAGCCATACATTGGCTCTCATACTGAAATAACAGCTACATTCTAAGTGTGGCTGAATCAGATACAACCATGGAACTAGTGGATTAAGTGATTCTTAGTGATTATTCACCACTTCGTCAATCACCATCATCACTATTACCTGCACCTAATTACCGGAAAAACAATACCAACATTTTGTATAGCAGAAGTGTTTACCAACCATTTTTATCCAAACATTTTTTCCCATATCCAGAAGGCTGTTTCAACACTCCTTCATATTTTAAAATGTAATGATTGTATAAATTACTTGATTTTCACCTACCTTTTCAGCTGCTTGGGAAGTGCAAAAAAATATTGGAATGAAGGCAAGCCATACTATACATGTAGTGTACATAGTGAATCCAATGGGTTTGGCTTCATTAAAATTCTCTGGGACACCCCGAGTCTTGATGGCATAAACAGTACATGTAACCATTAGGAGAATGCTATACCCCAAAGAGCATATGATTTGTAGATCCGTAATGTCACATTTGAGAACGCCTCTGGCTTGATCTGGTTCCATAGACTTATGTTCATCATAATCTATAATACTGTTTGGTGGATCAACAGCAAACCAAATGAAAACCCCGAGAAGTTGTACCGATATCAAACTTGATGTGATTGCTAATTGTGATGTTGGGCTAATAAGCCTGGGTGCTGTCACTGATTTTTTGCCCTGTTCAAATATGCGATAGATACGGTTTGTTTTAGTCAACAGAGCAGCGTAACTTATGCACATTCCCAATCCCAAGAAGATACGCCGGAAAGAACACACGGCAGCATCTGGTTTGGCAATCATTAAGAAAGTGATGATATAACACAGAAATATTCCTGTCAACAAAACATAGCTAAGTTCCCTTCCAGAAGCCCTCACAATGGGAGTATCGTTGTATCTAATGAAGGTTGCCATGACAAATATGGTGGCAATAATTCCAAGCATGGCCAGAAAGACTGGGATGACCGCCCACGGTGAATGCCACTCTAGCTTCACAATTGGGATAGGACTACATCCAGTGCGATTCTCGTTTGGCCGTTGATTGTAGGAGCACAGCTTACAACTCACTTCATCAAACTGGTATTGGTATCCATCACACAGTTCACACTGCCAACAGCAGCTCATCCCTTTCATAATCCTTTTTCGTTCTCCTGCTTTACAGGGAAGACTGCAGACAGAAGAGGGGATTTTCTTCACTCCTTTGCCCCACTGCATTTCATCCATCTAAAAGTAAAAGAATATAGTGTAAATAGGACTGGTTATCTAGAAGTAATTATCAACCAGGCCTAGTGGATTGGTGAGTTGATTAACAAAGAGTAAGGAAAGTGAATATATTAGAGTGAAAAAAGAGATGGTAGCCATGTTAATCAGCCAGGAAGAAAATGAGAACTGTTGCTGAGGGAGAAAGAAACAGAAATCAAAATTTCATGAAGAAGCAAATAATAAAGGAAATAAAGGTTATTACCATAGGGAAATAGTATGAAAATAGTTTTAGATGGAAACTCACATAATTTAAATGATGCATTTTCTCCTATCAGTACAGCATCACTTGCACTATTATAATATTCATACTTTGTGAGCACAAAGCAAGCACTTGGATAGCCAGGCATAATTTTTTAGAACATGAGAAGCCCATTTCATAGAGTTTGCTTAAAGTGTGGCCATAGTTTAATGAACAGTGAAGCCTGAATAAGGGTGACTCTTAAGGCTTTCTTTGAAAGAGGCCTTTCTAACTTCTTTCCACATCTTGAATGAATGATTTTCCAACACTGAGGTGTCTGATCCCCATCCCCTCTTACTGGCAGCATGTTTTGAAGTTACGCATGTACAGTGATATATGTTCACACTGGCTTTCTGGAATCCTGGCCCACACTGTGTTTCTTTTCACTGGAAAGAGTTGAAGAACAGCAACATGGCTAGATAGTATGATTTGAATCTCCCCATCCCATATTTCTATTAAAAATACTATTTTTACATGGCTATTTCAAGCAAGCCTATCAAGGATTTCAGTTTTATTTTCAAACAAAGATCTCTAGTTCCTGCCTATGCTAGTCCCAGGCAAAGTGAGACTGATCCAATTTTTTCGTCTTCTCCTTGATATACCCTATTACAAGTTAAATACTGAGCTCCTCTGAGTACCATTCACCAGTGCTACACATTTATACTGAACAGCAGTGAAAAGATGATTGATAGATGTTCAGATTTCCTCGGAACTAACAATGGACTGAACATTCTGTTTTAGAATGAGGATTTATTTGTCTTTGTACATGCAGACTTTTTTTCTAAATCACTTTATAGTATACTCCGGCTGTGCTAACAAAGACTATGACTAGAACACAAACTGGTTTGTTCTTTTCTGTATAAATTGGCTGGTGTTAATTTCAAATGAACAAGGTATTATTCATTGTGGCAAAATGAAACCTAGTGAATTGAAGTTGTACTGCACGTTCCAAGGCAACAATGGAAATTTTTTTTCCAAAAAATCAGATGGATACCTCTAATTTGCATTTTTAAAGATGATTGCACTATTTGCTAGGTACTTATTAATTACATCTACCTGTCCCATCAGGTCTGGCAGAAAAGGCACGTTTAGGGTCCCATCTAATAGGGAATGTCATCTGGCAGGGCCCAGGATAAGAGTCTTTTCTGTCATGGTGCCTGCCCTTTGGAACAGCATTCCCCTGGAGATTAGATTGGCCCCATCCCTGATGGCTTTTTGAAAGGTCTTAAAGATGTGGGTCTGCCATCGGGCTTGGGGATCCAGATGTGTGGTAGAGTTTGTGCAGTGGCTGTGTTAATTGTTGTTGTTGGTTTTTGTACCATGGTTGCTGAGTGTACGTGCATGTTTTTTGTATTGTTCTTTGCTTTCTATATAATTTTTAATTGTTAGCCACCCAGAGCCATGAATTTGAGATGGGAAACCATATAAGTTGAATAGATGATAGATAGATAGATAGATAGATAGATAGATAGATAGATAGATAGATAGATAGATAGACAGACAGACAGACAGACAGACAGACATAGAATTAATCTAATCTAGTGTTAGTCCAGCAGACAAAAGGAAATGTATTGACTTAGTGAAATGTTCCCAAAGTAGTTACTTAATCATAATACAACAAATATAGCTTAAAGGCAGGAAGGGTCTGATTATCCAAAATGAACATTACTTTAGCAACAGTAGGGAGAGGCGCATGACTAACATCAGTGGATTAGCAGTTATCACAACTATTTACACCCTGCTCAGTGTTGCAACTAAATGGTGAAGCAGATGTATTACCAGTCACCTCATTATCCACTGCAAACCATTAGATCATTGCTGGAGCATTGAGCACAGGATCCCAGTCTCCCCACTCCACCACTGCATGAGCGTAACATCTGGTAGCTGTGGTAGTCCTGACATATGGCAGTCAGCTCATTCTACATTAGATCAGGAAATATAGAGGAGCCTTAATATAATTCCATAGCAGAGCTTAAAGCATTGAATAGAAAGGGATATGCATGTGTTGATTGATTGGTTGCCTGACTCCAAAGTGACTCCCAGAAATTATATCATAAAAACATAAAACATTACCAAAACCACGTAATCAGTGCAAAATACAGTAGTGCAAATAAACACAGTGGTGACTGCTTCACTTCCCAAATGCTGTCCAGTCCAGGGCTGCCCAAGCAGGTGTGCAAGTTGTACACTGCGCAAAGGCGCCAAACAGTGGGAACAGTAGTAGGCCAGTGCTGCATTCAGGGGCCCAGGTTGGGGGAAGAAGCTAGTCCAGTTACTACTCTGAGCACAGATGTGCATGTGCCGTAGAAGAAAAGGGAGAACAAAGGGCTGGGAAGCCGCAGCTGCCACGTGATCTGACTTGACATTTTGGCATCAAAAACGTTTTGCACAAAGGCACCTTAAAAGTCAGCGGCAACAACAGCGGTTGTTCCTGTTCCAGACCAATTCATTCTTCAGTAGTTCCTGAAGGCCATCAATGTGGGTTCTTGACTAACTCCAGAAGGGACCCCACCTCATAATATGGGTGCTGCTCCCTTCATTGCATGGGCCTGGAGAACCATCAAAAGATATAAATCGGATGATTGCACTGGAATCATGCACACTCCTTTTATGTGGTTCTCTAGGTACTTAGGTGCCAAGCCATATAAGGCTTTATCAGTTAAAAGCAGCATTTTGAATTATACATGGAAACTATTGGTAACCAATGCAGTGACCATAAAACTGGTGTTATGTGATTCAACAATATTTGAGATGCTGCATTTCAAACTAATTGCAGTTTCTGAGTGGTCTTCAAAGGCAGCCCCATGTAGAATGCATTGCAGTAATCCAGGCAAGTAGTTATTTAAGTACATAAGCCACCATGGATGGAGCTTTCCATTAGAAGTAGGACCACACTAGCTGGAGCTGGACAAAGGCCCACCCTGACAACTGCTCAGCTTGCCTGTCTAGCTGATGTTGTGAGTCCACAAGGAACCCCAAGTTACAGATCTGCTGATTCAGGGGGAATGACATTGCATTCAGAGTTATCACCAGAGCAAACATAGTTTTTCTAAACAAACTGTAACTCCACCTTGCTAGAAATCAGCTTCAAACTGTTTTATACTATCCAACAACTTTCAAGCACCAGTTCAAGACTTCCACAGCATCTCCGCCATAGATTGTAGAAAATATAGGTGAGTGTCACCAGCATACTGCTGGTATCTAACCTCAAACAATTTTACTTCCTTAAACAATCTTGTTTGTCAGAAAACTGCAGGGACTTGTCCAGGCAGTTACCAGGAGTTAACACTGATTCACAGACACCCCCCAAACAATTTCATATACAGGTAGTCCTCAGTTAATTATGGTAATTGGGACCAGAATTTCCTACTGATGGCACTGCCGGCACTCCCCATTGCTGTTGTTAAGTGAGGATCGCAGGGCATTAAGTGAGACCCAGGTGGCAGGCCAGAGGCAGGTAAGGCAGGTAAGTGCAAGATTGGGGGGGGGGCTGGGGGTGACTGCTGCCAGGCAGGGGAGGATGCGAGCAAGTTACCAAAGTGACTTGTGACCTTCCCTGCCGGCTTCCTCATGGTTCTGGGAAGCTGGCAGGGAAAGTTGCAAATGGTGACTATGTGACTTTAGGATGCTACAACTGTCATAAGTGCAAATCAGTTGCGAAGCACCCAGATTACACTCATGTGACTACAGGGGTGCTGTGATGGCCAGAACTTCAAGGACCGGTTGTAAACCTCCTTTTTCAGTGCCATCATAACTTTGAACAGTCACTGAACAAATGGTCAGTGAGGACTACCTGAAGATATTAAGCAGAAGAATAGAATTTAATACTGCAGAGCCCCATCAGGGAGAGCCCACTGAAATTTCTTTCCCCCTCCACTGCCACAATCAGGTTCCACTCACTCAGGAAAGAACAGAACCATTGAAACACGGTGGCCCTGACTCCCAACCCCTGCAGGCAGTTCAGGGATATACCATGGTTAATAGTATACGTAGTATGGCACTGAGAGGTCCAAAAGGATGAAGAGTAGCACACTTCCCACACCCATATCCCAATGAAGGTCATCAACCAGACTAATCAATGCTGTTTCCATTCCATGTCTGAATCCAAACTAAATGGGCCCAGATAATCTATTTCTCTGAGGATGCCCTGTAATTAACACCCCATTACTTTCTCAACAACTTTCTTTAAAATGGGAAGCCTGGAGACTGGCAAACAGTTATCTTAAATTGTCTGATCTAGGGGTGCCTTCCTGAGAAGGGGTACACCATTGTCTCCTTCAAGCCTAGAAGAAACACCTGTTTTCCAATGAAATATCAAATACTCACTGTACCTAAGTAATCCAATGCCCCCAGCCCTCTGAAGTAGCCATAGGGGCATAGATGAAGCCTGGAGATGAGAGAGGTCATACTAGGGAGCAGCTACTCCACTTCATCAGAGGCAGAAAGAAGACCCAGATAATATTGGAAGATACTGCTCCAGGCACAGTTGGATTCTACCCACAAAGACTCAAGATTGTGGCAAATATAGGTGATGTTAGGATGTGGGGGTAATCTGACCACAACATCTATCACCCCATGGATCACCAGGGTTCATCTGGCTGATCTGGCTGGCTAGGCGGGTTCCCCTTCCTCCCTCACTGCTCCATTTGCATCCCTGCTAAATCTGCATACTTGGTGGAAGAGGACGACCATCCCAAATAGAAGAAGTGTACCAATTGTCAGGCAAGGGCATATGATAGGTGACTTTATTAGCAGTATTGCACTAACAAGTCACAGCAAACAGGGAGTAGCTCCTCCCACCCATCATTCCCTAACAGGAAACTGGCAATCATAAATAAGCCCACTGATGCAATAACAGTGGAAACATATGAGTGTTTTCTTGGTCTTACTGCTACAGTGCAGACTTGACCACAAATTTGTCCCTGAGTTTGGTCAAATTTAGTTTTTAACCTCTTCCACTGGCACTTCTGGTGTTCTTTCTAACCCATTATCTCATGATCTTTATCTCTTGTAAACCAAGGAGCTCCCCTGGGATCATGAAATGGTGAGAGATTCCTCGGGAGCAATCATATCAAGAGGCTTGGTTGCTTCTTTGCTCCAGGAATCAACTAGATACTCAACAGTCCATTGGAAAACTCCCCAAGGACATATGGAATCCCTCCGGTCCATGAGACACCTAGGGCAGATAATCTCAATGGGCCAGCTGCCCTGCAGAGATTCTGAACCATTAACTGGTTTAATCAGACAGGAAAAGACCTAACTATGACAAAAAAACTAAGTCTTGCATCTTCCATATCCATGTCATATTACCTGCTCTAAAGTAAAAATGAGGACTAATATGCTTCCACCCATGTGAGGTTGATTGATTGGATTTGAGGCTGCCCAACTCCAAAAAGACCCTGGGTAGCTTACAATATTTAAAAATTCAAAATTTAAAGAAACATGAACACCCTTACAAAACCACATAAGTTACATTCAAAAGTTGGGCCAGATATTAGTTGTACATCAGGGATTTTGCATTAGAGTGTCAATGGACAACTGCAGGGGAAGTGATAGGGCAAATGACAAAGTGAGCATCATAGTTTTGCCTTGCACGCTCCATCCCTTTTACATGTGTGTCATGACATCACATTTATGTCTGGGGTGGATATTGTATTGTGACACAGTGATGCTTGTTTCATAATTCTTCAAATCTTTTGGGCTCTGCAGATGCCTCTAGGTACACCCAAATCTAAATAAATAGATGAGTGAGGTTTCTCAAACATGTATCATGCCTAGAAGATATATTCTGGAATTAATTCTGTTACTATAGATTCATAATTGAAGAATTTGGGTTTGCCTTGCCACCAATAGTCCCCCTTCAACCAGATTATGTGAAGCAACAATAAAGAGATAAATGGATGGATGAATGAATGAATGAATGGGAAGATTTACTACTGAACAACTTTTTTTAAGTGAACAAACACTTCTGTCTATGCAAGGTGCAGATAAAGAAATACGGGTTATAGACAGATTTAATTTTTAGTACTTTTTTCTTACAACATTTTCTGAACAAAGTCTTCTTGGAACACACCATTTCTGGCAGGCCCATCCCCTATCTTTACTGCATCATATCCAAATCTTCAAAAGGTGAACTAGAGGGTACGGAGAAGAGAAAGAACCTGACATGTGAGTGGCACAGTTTTATAAATGATCTCATGCAATATGAGAAGACCTGCACAATCTGAAAAAGCTGGAAAGACTTGTGTCATTTCATTTTTCCTGAATACATACAAGCAGGAGATCGGAATATATGAGCATGTTGATTGGCTAAAAAAAAAATTGCACAATAGAAATTAACAGATTCTTCTGACCCTTTCACTGTTTATGATGTCCATGAAAATAAAACATTTGAAAAGCCATTTCTCTTGCACTCACCACGTTCAGTTTGTTTGTTTGTTTGTTTGTTTATTTTACACTGACAAGGATCGTTGCAATCATGGAGTCTATTAGGTGATACCAGCAGCTTTTACCTGCCAATAAGAAGCTGCTGCATTCTGTATGATTTGCAGTGTCTGAGTAGTCTTCAAAGGCAGCCCCATGCAAAGCTAATTACAGTAGATGAGCGTTTCTTAAAGTGTGGTTCTAGGACCCCTGGGCATCCCCCAAGACCCTCTCAAGGTTCTTCAAAATCAAAATTGTTTGCCAACCTATGCTGAAAAGTAATACAAAATTAATAAGCCCATCAAATAATCATGAGAAGTGGAAGCAGCAGTGAATGCGTCAATTTTAATTTTTAATACTTTTTTTTAAAATCCATTTCATCATATCTGATTCTTGGAGACTGCCTGGACAAGTCCCTGCAGTTTTCTTGGCAAGGTTTTTCAGAAGTGGCTTGCCATTGCCTCCTTCCTAAGGCTGAGAGATAGTGACTGGCCCAAGGTCATCCAGATGACTTTGTGTCTAGGCGGGACTAGAACTCACGGTCTCCCAGCTTCTAGCCTGATGCCTTAACTACCACACCAAACTGGCTCGCTTTAATACAGTAAATATTGATAAATATAACCCATACAAAGAAAAGCTCTTTTGGGATACTTCATAATTTTTAAAAGTGGGAAGGGGTCCTAAGAGAAAAAAAAAAAGTTTAACAAACACTGCAGTAGACAACTGCAATTATCAATCCAGGATGAAAAAAGGGGCTGATACCTTGTCTGCTGGCAGTCTAGATTTTGGTTTTTGAAATAAGGTAATAAAAATCCATGTCATCTCTATATGTATGAATGTCTGATGTTTTTCTTACATTAGAGATCTTTCCTTACTAAAAGGAGCATTGTACAATATCTCTTGTTTTATACAAAATCATTCCTGCAAAGCTTTATTAAGATAAAATTAAGATAAAAATCAATATAAAAATTATTATGTGCTAATTAACCCATCAGGGCTGCAACTAACATCCCCCCCACCCATGCAGCTCCAGTTGTTCCCATTAGCTGGTTATTAGCAGCTAATCTGTGTTCAATGGATCTAAGAGGAATTTGAGCTGAGGATTGTCCTCATATTTATTGTTATCTTGCCAACTGTTTTCCAATTCCACTTACTAAGACAGTAGTTCAAAGACTTTTGATATATTTAGCACAGACAACAATATTTTTATCACTTAGATCCTCAGGCTTATGCATTTAAATCTTGTGATTATTTTTTTAAATCCTAGGCTTCAAACTGATAATGAAATTAAGAATATGTCAATAAGACATAGTCAATACAAACCACAGCAATGTATCAAAAATGTTATGCTGAATAAAATAATTAGATCCTTTCTCTCAAATCTAAATTCTTGTTTGCAGAGAATAAGAATACAATGTAAATTGGGTGTGTGTGTGTGTGTGTCTGTGTGTGTCTTCTTCCAGACAAGACTGCTTTTGTTGCTTTTCACGCTTTGTCTGGAACATGAATGAGATTTCTAACCAAGAGCTATCTAGTTGAGCTTGGCAATCAGGAAAGCATTTGGAAAGCTGACAGAATACCAGCTACTCCTCCCCGGAACAATTTTCCTGCCTGAAATGAAGGTTGAAGATGTTGAGAATCCAGGAACTATTGATTATAGTAAAAGTCAAATCCATCCCTGTTTTTTTTTCCATTGGTTTTATTGAACAATGATTAACAAACATTACTAAGTAATTAAATTATCATAAATCCAAGATGCATAGAGAAAAAAAAAAGATATAGAAAGTCTTAGGTGAGGTCCTAATACCATTAATTTGGCACAGAAAAAGAACATAGTAGTTAAATGTGTACCTTGATGTAAGGAACAGTTCATATATAAATTAAACCTTTCTCATTTCATTTAATTGAAAGAGAAGGGTTAATACCATAAAATGCCTAAAATCAGTAACGGGATGGATGAAATTCGGATCAGATACAACACTGGTACTAGAACCAGAAGTCATGCATTGAAACTGAATAACAGAAGAATTAGGATTTTTTTTTCTTAACATACTGCATAATCAAACTTTGGAATTCACTACCACAAGATGTTGTGCTAGCTACCTGCTTGGCTAGCTTCAAAAAAGGGTAGGACCAATTCATGGAAGTCATGGAGATCAATGGCTATTAGCCCTGACAGCAGTTTGACTGCCTCTGAAGGTCATCTGCTGAGAGCTTAGTGGGATTTCTTGTGGCTGGCCACTGTAAAAACAAACTGCTGGACTAGATGGGCCAGGGGTCCGATCCAGCAGGGCACTGCTTGTGTTCTTATGTTTGTATATATTGTTTCTGGCTGGTTTATCTAGCCAGAAGGTTGTTGGGCAAAGTAGTAACAAATACATGTGGTGGTGACTTGAGGAGGCTTTTTAAGAGATCATATGCATTTCTCAATGCATTTTAAAAATCAATGTATTTCATGCTGCTATCTTGCTTGACTTTGTTTGAAATCATAAACCTGGTTCTCATCAGAACTGCAGCATTCAGAGGATTAGAATACAACCCTTTAAACAAATTGTCTATGAATCACAGAAATTACACACAATATCTGAACCGATTCCTGTTGGTTTCTGTCAGAATGTTTCTGTGTTGAGAAGAAACAGCTTCTAAAACTCCTTTGGGACCACAATTACACTGCAAAGGGAATATTGACTGTACTATTAAGAACCTGACCATGAATTCTGCAGTTGTCTGCAGTATAGTCTCTCACAACAGTTTATCTATTTTGAATGTGATTCTGAAGAACATTTTATCCCCTTCATTTTTAAAATAATTTTAACGCAGCTGCTACTTTTTAAGCCTGCACATCACTCTCTCCAGTAGAGCTACAAATGTTTTACCCTGCTTCCTTCACACTTCTTGCACACTGTATCTTATTTGGTTATTGTTTCTCATATGATTTCTTGCTACTGAGCGTGTGAACATTTTTTTAAATAAACATGAATCTTAGTCAAGTAATTTATAATACAGATAGCCTCAGTTTCCATAAGGGCCAACAGAAATACATAAACTACAACAATTCTAATTGACTGCCAATTCAACCAGCAGCTCAACCCAAAATTTACTGGCTTACTTAAATAATGAAGAATAATGCTAAAATTCTTCTGTAAGGAGTACTGGTCTCAATGTAAACAAAACGTAGAATGACAGAAAAATAGCTTCAGTGCATCTAGCTCACCTAGATGATATGTTTAGAGTAGAAACTACTGTATTTCTTAAGTCCTGCCATAAGTTGACCTCACTTCTGTCACCACATCTACCTTCTTCAGGATTCCAGACACTAAAGTTTGATTTTCATTTTCCACCAAAGGAGGAGGTATATGCCCCCCGCCCCCCGCCAGCTCCAGATCTTGCACCTGTGGTCTATTCAACAGGAAGCTGCTCTCCAGGAGTTCAAACAGGAATCTTTTGTACCCTACCTGGAGTTCCCAGAAATGGAATCATGGACCTTCAGCATGCAAAGCACTTGTTCTATCATTTTACTTCATTTGTAGACCAATGTCATGATCTCCAGGTAGCTTAACTTCTTTCCTTCTTGTTGGAAGAAAGAGATGCCTACAGAAGCCATTTTAATCACTGGTTCTGGGAACCATTCTTTTTCAGAAGTTACCTCGCCAACTGAAACAACAGAATTTATTTCCTCATAATGTGCATTTGTCTGGCATGGAGTAGTAAATTATGCCCTCCTCCTCCTCCTCCTCTTCTTCCTCCTCCTTCTCTGGTAAATCTGTATTTTTCTTATCCAATATCCCTTGTGCATTAATTATTTTGGTTCAGAATAAGGCAACTGTGACATATTTCACTGGGAAAAATTCTACATGAACATCAGTCAGAAAAATAATCACCTGTTTTGAACATGACATGAAGAATCAGATTTTTATGATAGTAAATAATATTGTACATTAATACCACAGGTTCTGTTTAGTCCAATGTGAGAGAAGAAACCCAGTGAAGTTATTACTGCATTATTCAGCTATCCCTTTGACAGGACTAAGTTGCTGGGTATTCAGTTCAGTAGAGGGGCAGGCACGCTGCCTTGACAGAATCAGAATCAGCAAAGCTGCATCCAAAGGCCTGAGAACTTCATCTTGGCAATGCCCATGTCAGCCAGATCAAAAGCCAATATTCCTCTTAATTATGAAAAGCCAATTAAATAATGAAATAATTAATTAATTAGCAAATAGCTATTCCAAACATTTAAAGCAGACTGAATTTTCCATCCGAAAGGCAGATCCCCACTTACTGTTTAAACTGCTTGTATCCTGTGTTCATGCCAATTTGCCTCTAAACCAGTTTAAGAAAAGTCTGCCCAGATTAAGACACTTTGACAAGAGTTTGCAAGATACTCAGATTGGACAACAGGCTACCACATCTCTCATTGGACAACACCCCTGCTTCTATGCCTTCACACTTTTCTATTCAAGAAAGGAGTGACCAATCACTTTCCTTTCTATAGGTGAGCTTTTCCGGACATACACACTCTTATATGTATAAGTATGTATGTATGTATGTATGTATGTATGTATGTATGTATGTATGTATAATATATACATACACGCCTATATCTATATGTACTAGACATTTTTTATAGTCATTTTTGATTATGTGCCATCAAGTCATTGTTGACTCTTAGCAATCATATAGTTAAGCATGCACACAAATACATAATGTTAAATCAAATTTATATATACAAGTTAAAACATGAAGATGTGCATATGTGCAGACACAAACAGATAAAAAAAAAAGGTCTTACTTTATTGCCCTATAGCTTTCTCATGGCTTTCAGAGCTATTTTTACCATAAATGCTGTAAGAACACAATAGGTATAATTCTTGCCTTCTAATTAGAAGGTTAATGCTTCAGAAACTAGAAAACAATGCTTTTTTAGGGGGAAACAAAACCCCTTCCCCTGAGCTTACAACTTTTCCTTATGCTTTTTTTTAGAAAACAAGTTCAGTGGTACACCGTTTCATTGCTTTTCCAACCCTTTAAGATAATAGGTTTCATTCTCAAATTCCAAATAAATTATGGGCTATTTAGAACCTAGGGATGAAACCCTTCTGCAACCAATCAGTAACCTTCTGTTTACCAAGTGTGATAAACATTGTGCTATTATAGCAGTCATGGTAAAAGGCAGCTCTAAAAGGTATAAGAGAACATGGTAAGTATTGGCTTAGTGGAAGGGCTGTTCCTTGCTCTGCAAAATAGCCAGTGAACTGCTGAGATTGGCCTGGGACAAACTGAAGCATTCTGTCTGAAACAGACAGGTGGCTTTAGGTGACATAACATAAAAAAGCATACTTTGGAAGTAGAGCAGAAAAATATGGCCTGAGATTGCTTTGATGGTGAGTGGAGGGTTAATAAGAAATACAGTATCTAGTTTTGACCTTCAGAAATGGCTGCAGAACTGGGCGGTGGATATAAACCCATTGAAAGGGGATTCAGCAGCAGCTTCCATTCACAGAAGAGGGGCAATTTCTACGCTCTTCCAAGACAAGTCATTCTCTCTCTTTTTATACACACAAATATCACACACAAAGCAACATACATACCCAACAACAGAAGTATAGATAGGCTAATATCTATTTTCATCAGAATTATCTGACAGCCATAACATAACATTCAAGGAAATAATAATGTACTGATCACTATCTTGGACTTCTGACACAGGCTTAACCACCCTCAGTTCAGTGAGTGACATGGCCTATCTGTTTCTAGCCCATCTCCCTGGGTTATTCTAAGGATAAAGTGAGTATATGCCACCTTTCATTCGGTGATGGGAGAGTGGGGTAAAGTTATGAATACTTTAAAACACAATGTGAGGCACATTTGGCCTTTTCACAAGCAGATGAAACATTAAGTATCATTTCAGTATAGGCATCTCATCAAATGAAGCTAGCCACAAGGAAGGTATGCCAAAAAGTCTGACTGAATTTTCCACTCATTCTGCCTCTTGAAGATAAGGGAGTTGAATAATTAATCTACAGTTTTATTGTGTGCCATCAATGCAAATTTCAAATAATAAGCATTTTCGGAGAAAGAGCCGGCTAAGCACTTTTCTGACAGTATGGCAGGCGGAAATGTACTGGACTTGAATGCAGAATGAAAGTTCTCCGAGCACATCTGAGGTTTTATAAGAAGCCTTTATGATAGCTGGGCCAGAAATTAGTGCCATGCCATATAGTCCAAGCACAATTAGGGTGCATTTGAAACAAAAGAATAAATATCAGATCAGCAAAAAAACCGAAGAAACAATAAAAAGGTTAACAGACTTCCTTTAAAAGTGGGTTTGTTTGTTTGTTAGCTTGTTTGTTTACAGCTGTAGGTGAGTCATCAAAGTGACTGCCTGCTCATTTGCTGTTAGGTCACGTTTCACCCAACAATGTGTTGCATAGACTATAAAAACTACCCCACAAACAAATCTATGATCAAACAGTTATAAAAGTGCCCGGCCCAGGATGGAAACAAACCCTGAAAATAGCCATGATACCAAGAGCATGTCTGAAGTACATCTCAGAAATGTTTAGCAACAATTCTTATTACATATAGACGAATCTTTTTTCCATGACTTTTTGTTTCACCCAACCATTTATGAGAAGCTGCAGACTAACAGCATACCTGCCAATATGGAAGGATCAGAAAAGCTGTATAATGATGACAATGAAATACATGTAACAGCATGGATTACTCAATTAATTAATGTGTTCTTCTGCTCCTCCAGCATTCTGTTTCTCTTGCCCTAAAGAGATCAATCCAACAAAAAGACATCAGTAATTGGTGCTGAAGTAGCATTTGCCACTGTGGCAAAACCCAAGCCAGGAAATATAATTTACAAATAAGAGACAGCCAACTGTACACACTCTTTTGTGTGACATTAGGATTGACCTATTAAATTGTGAATTTTATAAAAGGGTATCCTTTATGGAAAATCTGCCAATATTTGGCCATTACCAAACAGGCTCCTAGGCAAAATTTTCCATCTTCTTCAAGGAGGACCATGAAACAAATCCTTGTAAGTCAACTACTTTCCATTTCAGAATTTGGACAGCAGATGGGGATGGAGAGATCTAACTCTAACTACATTTGGAAACAGATAGCATGGTAGGTTTATCACATATCCTATATCCCAGATGTGAATAGTATGAATAAGGTTAGGATGTGTGGGAAAGAAGATAATTCATGTTATTTCTCAATTACATTCAACCCAAACTGTATCTCTAGGGAGCTCTGGGCATGACATATGGCATCTCTCAATAACCATGTAAGGAAAAATATAGGCCAGGCTGCTCATCCACTTGCTGGGGTGGCCATGCCAGCTCCCAAGATATGTCCAACTTAGCAGTAGCAGCCATACAAACAGGAGAAACTCAGCTCATGCCCAGTTGGGGCCAAAAACAGATAAGGGTACAAAATCTTCAATTGCTTCTGCTCTTGCCTCTTCCTGCAACCACAGCAGCCACGGCTCCTCTGGAACTAAGAAAAAGGAGGAGGACAGAGGTGACTGCAACTGAAGCTGCTGGGCTAGGACCAGGAAAGGTAGATCTCCATTTCTGTAGATACTGTACTACTGAGGGATAATATCACGTCTCTGCTGGAACAACATGTCTCTGCTGCTAATCCCCACCATGGTTCATTGTAATGGAGCTGCCTCTGGTGGTGTAACTGGCTGCTGTGTTGGGGCAGCCATTGTGGGGAAGCTGCATGCAACTGCAGCCATTTTATCAATGGGGACTCACTCTTCTTTGCAACAGCAGAGGTCTTCACAGCTTTAATGGGGGGGAGCTGACTCTTCTCCTCTCCACTCTCTTCTTCAAGAAGATGCTCAGCCAATGATTTAGAAATCACTGGACATACTAGCAGAAAAGATGCTTGCCTGTAAGACTGGAAAGTCATGTCACAGTCTTTTTAATAGAAATATGAGATTTAGTCCAACTTGTCTCACGAGGCTCAGCAAAAAGAGCCAGATACATATTGTATCACTCCTAGGAAATACTGATTTACAATTTATTACCTTTTGACAGTCCCCTGCTTAAGATGATTGCCAAGTGCTCCTTTGCAATGATGGACTCAGCAAGTCTAGATTATTTAAGGTAAATCATAGTTGAAAAATGGCTGTCCTAATTTAATATCAATTCAGTGCCTACATATGTTTGGATCATCCTATTAGATCAGGGTGCTCTGAATCTGTCCTATCACCACTTCACTCCTACAACCCCTGTCCCTGCCTGGAAATTAAAAGGGGGAAAAAGAAAAAAGAAAACAGAATAAAACAAAGAAAAAGAACCCCCATTGTTATGTGGTGCTTCTATAAAAAAGTAAAAGAAGAGTAATCATTTCATTCTCAGGCTGCTGCAATATTGCATGTTCAAAAGCCTGCTGTCCAGGCTGCTGTTCTGCATCATTACTGTTCAAGAAGAGCTACTGCAGGGAACCCTGATGGGCTCCACAACTTGCTAAGGACTTATCTTCCTATTACTTCTGGAAAGGCAGCTCTAGTCTAGAAATGAGAAAAACAAGAGAATAAATCTTCTTTGGTGGCTAGGTTTTATGACGTTTGAGTTTATAATTTCTTAATGGATTCTCTTTTCTTTGCTCCTAGAAACTATCTGGGACTGATTGGATGGTAAAAAAACATTAAGAATTGCATTTCGGTTTTTAAAAGCCAATGGAAACTTTGTAAGGAAGGTTTGTGAAGGCAAGAATTATTTAAGAAAGAAAGAATGAAGGGAAGGGGATGACATACAAAGTGCTTAATATATAGTAGACTCTTATTACATGTATCTCAAACAAATACTGTAAAAACAAACAAACAAACAATGCTGTCCAGATGTACAACTGACTCCCCATTACCCCCTCTGAAATCAGAAAAAAAACCACAATTTCCCAACAAATATTAAATGTTAAAAATTAAAAAAATGCATATATTGAATTTCTATTCAATCATCATATCATTGGTCTTAAAATGTGCCTTAAAGGAGGTTCTTAGCTTTATCTAATGAATGAAATGGAATCAAATTGGTAAATAGTCAGAATTATCATAACTTATGGGTCATAATACATGGTTTAAGCTGCTCCTTAGTGTTTCTGACACAGTGAATCTTGTTACTGTGAAATACAGCTGCTAAAAGGAAAGCTGGCATCTTTGATGGATGAGTACATTCTTCCCAATTAAGAATTTATTCCATCACAATGACATATGGGTCACCGTGCCTGGCTTTTACTGACCGCTATACTGCAAGTAAGAATGTGGGAGACCTTTTATTTACACAGCAGATGTTGGTTGTTATTAAAGAAGAACAAGAAGAGAACAGGTTTTTGTCAACAAATCTGCCATGTGCACCAGGTACAAAATAAAGAACTTGGGGCTGATCCCAAGAAATATCCCGAGAAATATTGAGCCAGTCTGGTCTAGTGATTCAGGCACCAGGCTAGAATCCAGGAGACGGTGAGTTCTAGTCCCACCTTAAGCATGAAAGCCAGCTGGGTGACTCTGGGTCAGTCCCTCTCTCTCAGCCCAACTCACCTCACAGGTTGTTGTTGTGAGGAAAATAGGAGGAGGAAGGAGTATTAGGTATGTTCGCCACCTTGAGTTATTTATAAAAATAATAAAAGCATTTATATATATATAAAGTCTTGAAGGTAATGAGAACAGTTCTATTAGAAACAGCTATTTCTGCTGCTTTACAATATTCAGCATTCAAACCTTTTAACTACAGTTTTAAACGTTTTTCAATATTTTTACTATCCTCAGCTCCTTCGGTTATTAATAGGAATGCTCAACATTTAAACTGAACTCTCAAAGTAATTTTTTAAAATAATTTTGCTTTCCTTGCCCCATTCATCTATTCCTTTATACTTGCAACAATATTTTAGCTTTTTACTTTACTTTATACTATATACTTTATACTATAAATTATATACTTTAAAGTATAAAGTATAATATAAAGTATATACTATACTTTAATAATATTCATAGCAGTGCATGCAAGGTTCTCCTACATTTTATTCTCATGTCAACAACTCTATGAGATAACATGAACTTAAATGCAGAGCCATGGAGATGACCTTGGAGATATTAGGCAGAGACAGTGACAGTTACATAAACAAAGGCATATTTTAAACTTGGGAAACAGTTGAAAGGGTAAGAAAGCAGCTCAAATTGAAAGCAGCTTCTTAATTCACTATAGTGTAAAAGGGAAGAAGGGGGGAATTCAGTCAACCTTTCAAGATTCTGTCACTATAATCTATATCAGTAAAATGTGGTTCCAGTCAGATTTGTGGGGTCTGTTTCCTGACCTGGCTTATCTCAAAAGGCTGACAGATAGAGATTGCCCAAAGTTACTCAGTAAACTCCTTGGTCATGGAAGGCCTGTTTCCTGATCTTCCTAATTTTAGGCCAAGAGCTTAATTGCCACACTGGTTGTCATCTTTGCAATTATCATACAATGACAAGGGAAAATACTTAAAAATGGAAGCTGGTATAATGGTGTAAAGATAGACATGGGCATTTCAGCAGAAATGTATGCGACTGATACTGAGAATGTAGCAAGATTTAAAAAATAAAGGTGCATGTGTGAGAGATAATCCATAAGTGGTTGTGTAGGAGTAGAGTTTTGCAGAGTTCTCAAGATAAATATTGTCCAAACTCTGATATCCATTCAACACTTTATGTGGCCAATTACTTAAAATCAAATGTTCTGTCAAACAGGCTTAGTTTATCATTCCAGAGATTCAGTTCTTGTACATCTTTAACATCTGCACACATAATGATTATCCTGTGCTCAATATTTTCAGGTGCTTGGTTGGGACACATAATTGCATGATAATTTAGTATTACTTTTCTTATCAGTTGAAAAAGTCAGAGAGACTGACACATTTTAATATTTCAGTCAGAAATCCAATGTGAAGAGGAACATCAATATTGTCTTTATTTTAATAATTAAGCTTAGAACTACAGAGAAAAAGTAGAAATAGAAATGATTTAATATGAAGATTACCCCCCCCCCGCTTCCCCCCCTTCACAATCCCCACTTAGGAGGCTTCTTACTGGGAGATTATTCTCAAGATATTCTGTTTGCAAGAATGGGAACTTCAGTACTTAAATCCTCAATTGAACCTGTAAGTTAGAGGGCCTACAAAAAACCTCCATCACTGTTAAGCTCCGTAACAGTATGATCAGCAAGAAGGAAAGAATGGAAGTGAAATCTTTAGTTAATTCTGGTTAAGGCTCCTTATCACAAGGGAAGAACTCCATAAAAATTGGACATCACAACTATCAACAAAGTAGAAAGGCACACCTTGCTAGCCCTGTAAGTCAGGACTTAAAATACCCTGACTAAAAAGGAATATTATACATTAATTAGGAAAGTTTTTAAAGTATTAGGAATTTATTGTCAAGCTAACTGGAATAACCTATTAAAATGAACCTTTGGGCTGACTGGGAAGAGCCACTGATGAGAAATTGAAGTGGGGAATGGAAAACAAGGGCAATCTTGTATCAGTCAATGGCTACATAAACAGGAAACTTGCCAATATAGAAGAATATATTGACGATGCATGTCTGGGCATCTTAATAACCTTCTGATGAGGTGCAAAAATGTCCGTGATATAAGGTGTGTAGAGAAAGAATAAGAAGATGGAGAAATGAGAGAAATTTTGCAAATAATGTTTTTTAAAACATTTTTAAAAATTATGTGTTAGATTCAGTTATACAGTAGCTGTCCCTCCCTCCCTCCCTCCCTCCCTCCCTCCCTCCCTTCCTTCCTTTTACATTTCTTCTGCATTTTGTAACTTTAAATGTTTTTTGGGGGTGCAGAAAAGTATACTGTTGAAGTAAACAGTCACTATGAAAGATAAACATTAAATGTGATTTCTCTGATAGTTCCTTAAAAAAAAAGAATCAACTTGCAACATGAATAGGTAACTAATTGATCAAGTGTTTTAGCTTCCACCTTAAAATACTGTATTTCTTGGCTGAAAAGTCACGTATAACAAACATGTATATTTAGGAAATGTGTGCACAAAAAAAGGCATATGTTTGGTAAAATTGCCTAACTTAATGGAAATGTATAAAAGAGATTTATGTTGCCATCAAATCTTTTAGATGGATTTGCACATCCCTTACTTCTCTTTCATTTTTTCTGTTAGCCACTTAAATGCTTCTTTTATGCTTTCTTAATATTTACTAATTTTTGTTCTGTCATTAATCTGGTTTTGTTGACATTCACCAAGACTGAGGATAGGCACTCTTAAGGTATGAATTCACTAAGCTAGTGCACATTTCTGTTTCCACTGTAAAGTTCTTAAATGCAGTTACCATTGCCCCAAATCTCTTCTTTCTCTTTAAAGATTTTTTTTTCAGCCTGACTCATGCTTCAATTTCCCTGCCCATTTCTTTTTCAGAGCCAATTCATTTACAGAATCATATAATTGGCTAATAATTATCTGCCATTAATTCATGTCTTTCCAGTCATTTCATTTATATTTCATAAGATTGTCAGTGTCTATATTGGTTTTCAGCTCTGATCATTAACACATGTTTCTATTCCACATGCCTTAATTATAATAAGAAAAGATTACAGTCATTTTTGGAAATACTTATCTCTGGATATTTTATTCTTCTAACATGACAGTGTATTATGACTAAAACTGGAACTGGGCAAACAGAATCAATAATAAGCAGTCTCAACCTTTTGACACCTGCTATATTGCAGTTCTGCCCCCAGATGTTATCATCATCCAGCAGACTCTGATTTTAGAGTGCTGAAGCTCCAGTAATGCAGAAGCCAAAAATATGGGACTTAAAACAATTGGTGCTAATATTTCCCAGCTCCTGGATTCTCCCCCAACTATGAAATAAGCCTTACACTATCTCTGATCATTTATGTATAGAATTTTCTTCCCTGATGAGGAAATAGGAAAAGTAAGCTGTTTTTCTTCTATTCTGTGCATCAGAATAATACATTTGGCAGGGATCATTCAACCCCGCTTCCATGTAGGAATCCAAATTAGCATCTCTGCAATGGGGAACAGAGGCACACTGTTTTATGGGACTTAGTTCCACCATTAAACTGCTTGTATCCAAACTTTCAACTCAAACTAACTGAGAACTAGAACATATTTAACATAACACTTCCTAACATTTCATATATGTGAATTCTACAAATGTGTGGGAAAGCATGTCACCCTTTATTTCTGCAATATTGTCTAACAGAGAGGCTTTATGCAGAGTGATTTCCCCCTAATATATGTAAATGCAAATTTCCCAAGAAATGTTTAAAATGGATATTATTTTGCTTTCAGTATTTGAAAAAGGAAAACACTCATGGAAAGTTGTTTATTTAACTGTGGTTATACCAGTATCTCTTTCACCAGTGTCTCTTCATTGGGGCTATGGATTATTGCTGATTTTTGATCTGTGAAACACAAAGACTGACACATTTCAAGGGATACTAGTGTTCACACTACGGCAGGGTTTAATGGAGTACCATGCCTACATTTCCTGTGGCAGAATTCTTTGACATCCCTAAACACAAATAAATCTTCAGCCATTGGCTTTCTGAGGTTTTTAACTGGAACTCAAAATTAATACATTTTCTTCTTTTCTTAGAGTCATCCTTAATCCTTCACTGACACCATAAACTGGTACATGGAAAATTAGGTTCTGTTTATTGAACATTAATTATATTTCACATTGCCACATTAAGAGTCACTATAGTCATGCCTGGCTGATCAACATAAATAGGGAGTTGGGGTGGGAAAAAGCAGAAAGCAAATCATTACACACAATAACTTGGACTTGTCGTGAGGCATAACATGTTTAAGCCTGTGTCTGGTGGCCAGAACAGAAAAGGAGAGGGGACAATTCTAAAAGGGGGAAAAGATATCTTGCCCCATTCACTTATTTTCCTGTGAAATGTGCCTATATAGGAGAGGGAGGAATTTGTTTTAAAACCTCATACAGTTCTCCAATTTTAATTTAAAGTAATTGCTATTACTCAAACATTATTAAGGGTTTCAGTACACAATTCCTGCTCCTCTGCCTCTAGCTGCAATCTCTTCTCTTTCCTCCTTAACTGGTATACCTCCATTCCACGAGCCCTAATAGCTCTCACATTTTTTTCAGGCAGCAATTGAGGGGGGGGGGGTCCTTCTATACTTCTGCATATTCAAAGTCTCTATGAGTAAACAGAGGCTACAAGTTTTATTTTACATAGTTTCATTTCACTGCAGACTGATAGGCACTCAACCATCCAGGTTCATGATTAGATGATACTACAAGTAAGTACATTTGGCACGTCTGCTCCACTCTTCATGTGAATTACAGTGTAATATGACACAAATGCCTTCCATAGTACAGTGGAAACATAGTTTGCTTGTTTTGTAAAAATAAAACATAGTAAGCATAGTGCAGATGTAACTTAGGTTGCAATCTAAGTTCAGTTCATTAAAAAGAAAAGTCTGCTCAAATGGATTTAAATTTGGATAATCATGCATACATTTTCATTTTTTACTACACTGAATTGATAATTCAAAGTTTATATTAAAAATATATTAAAAATAAGGGCTTGTGAATATTGAGAGTTGTTTATATATCAAAAAATTCCTTTGTGCTGCTTGGACTAATTAATTTATATTATTTTGAAAAAATGCAAAATAAAGATCATATTTTATCTTAATACTGTCCAGTCCAACTAAAGCTGTAATCCAGTGCATAGTTACTGAGAGTAATCCTTATTAAACATAGTCATGCATACAACTGTGCATTAAATACTCTCCTTGCCCCAATCATTTTCTTAAACAAGAAAGCAGTCAAGACCTTATTCCCTAAAAGAGATTGATATTTGTTTTCTTTAAAACAAAATCCAAAAAACATGCTATTAAAGTAGTATACTTATCAGCAAATTAAATTACTCTGATATCCTTTCCCCCAAACAGGACCATGTCCTGTATTGAATAACTGGTCTCCAGGCTGCACATGTTATTAAATCATCCTTATTGCTTGGAATTAATTTGGCTTGTTTAATTAAAACCCATATATTATTGTTGGCCTAAGTTATTACAATGCCAGCCCATCCTTGTGAGTAATTAATATTGGGCAGGTGGAAAGTGACATAGAGTCTTTGATATTCTGTGTCTTTGCAGCACTGCTATATAGATCCATCTTCTGTTCTCCATTTATGACACATAAATTGACTGCATTAAATCTGCTTCTTTTTTTACTTAGTCCTCTGGGACAATTCCATTAAAATAGGCAAGAAACCCACAAAGAACTCTAAAGAGGTATTCTTCTGAATGTGAAATCTTTAGCTCTTTATAGCTGTGGAGGATTTTTCAACAATCACCTGCTGTCTTTGTAAACAGATGTATATTCCCTTAAATTATTGGGCTTCCCTGAGCTGAATGCAAGTTACCTCCACTGTAGCTTCTAATTCTTGCCCTTGCACCTTTGCTTCAAGAGATCCACTTGCTCAAGAGAAACTTTTTACTTGTTTGGTGATGCTGTGTAAGAGGCTTTGGGTGGGGAGACTGGAAATGGAAGAAAGGCTTAAAGTTCTCAAATGGAAATCTTTGATGTTGCTCAGTTAGATAAGTTTAAGAGCTGCCAATGAGATGGAAATTCTCAAACATGTTGGCATGTTGTATTGTGCTGCAGAAGCATAAAAGTGCTAAAGGGCAGCCTGGGGTTAGTTTGATCAGCTCAGATGGAATATTGTTTTTATTGGCTTATTTATTGTTAACTCTTTTGTCTTTGTGGAAGCAGAAAGTCTTTAAATGATGCATGCACGCATGCATAAAATGTATGTTAGTCTTTCCACAAGCAAAAATTAAGCTTCGGGTACCATAGTTCAAAAGGGGTACTAATTTTGGACTCAACTTTATTTTTCTTTGTGTATCTTTTATAAAAGACTGCCAGTCCAGAGTAGAGTAAAGAGGAAAAAGTTTTTTTTAATTTTTTATTTCAAATGCAAAATATGTCTGACAGCGATGTTAATAACATGCACTGACCATGAAGGAGGAAGAGGAGGAGGAAAATAAGGTTAATCTGATTTAACAAGGGTTGTGAAATTGAGGTCAAGCTTAATATTCCTGCATCTGGAAAACTTCAGCACAGTTTAAGTGGTTCAACTGGCATCACTTGTAGGGCACAATCACCTCTGTTGAAGGTTAACAGTTGCTAACCCTGCCTCTTGATGATGATAATTAGAGACAAGGACTTTGCTCAGCAATTATTTTATACATGTGGCCTAATCTACATATTTCCAGCTCCCAAATCTGCAGTGTTCATCCTCATACTATTTTACTGACACAGCTGTCTGCCATTCTGACAAAGATGTACAAGGGACTGCAAATAGTATTGGATCCCTTTGTGTGTATTTCTTCATGCTTCTCAAGTTGAATTTCCATGTGGCCAGTACGTTTTATGATTGAAAATCATAATTTTCAGGCAATTAGGAAAAGTGAAGGAAGGAACACACCTAAGAACATTTCTGACAAAAAGATAAAAAGAGGACTCTTCCAGAGGGTGATAGAAAGAAGACTGAAGCAGCAAGGCTCCCTACTAGCAGAATCTTTTGGCAGTCATTCCTTCTCATGCTCCCAGGAATGGCATTAAGGGCGTTCCAAATCCAGCAGTGGCTTGATCTGGCTTTGGATGAAGAGTGTGAGACTTTTTGAATGGCCCTGCTGCTCTTTGACTCAAGGCATTTATTCTTCCTGCTTGGAGGCTCAGATTTTGAAAGAGTCAATGCTACAGCAGAGAAAAGTCATGCTGGAGAAAGAAGAAAGGAAATCATAGCAGAACTCTTTGGCATCCTTATGTACACCTGGAATTTGCTGTGAAAACATTAATATAGCAATTCCCTTGTTTGTTTTAAAGATCAGATACATTCCTAGTCAGAATAATTTATCAGTGTATGTTAACCATGATATTGATGTACTAATTATGCAAGGTGGGTGGGTGGGTGGGTGGGTGGGTGGGTGGGTGGGTGGATGGATGGATGGATGGATGGATAGATAGATAGATAGATAGATAGATAGATAGATAGATAGATAGATAGACAGACAGACAGACAGACAGATAGATAGATATTGCACTTCAGAGGATTTTCCAGGGTGGTTTTCAAAAGTAAACACATATGCACCTGTGGGCATGTGCACATACAGGCACACAAACACAATGAAAATATACTGGGGTAGGCTTCCACAGCCAGTTATCTGCTGGGCAGTGTTGGGCTTCAGGGTTCAGTGACTGTGGTCTAGACACAGATTTCATGTCATTTCACTGGTAACTGTGGCTGGCATCTTCAGAGGCAAGGTGATTTGCTATGCCAGAGAGCAGGGACTGACTGTTCTAGGAATTTCCCAAATTCTTCTTTACTCTAGCCCCAGATGACAAAGATGTCATCTACATATCGGAACCATGATGATGGTCTTAGGGGTGCTGTGTTCAGTGTGTGTTGTTCAAATTTTTCCCTGAAGAAGCTGGCTACAACTGGACTCAGGGGGCTTCTCATAGTGGCTCCCTCAATTTGTTAATAAAATTCATTATTCCATTGGAAGTAGCATGTAGTGAGGCAGTGGTGAAACAGGTCGATGTCCTTAAGGAATATTGTTTTAATATTTATTTCTTTGTCTAATTTATACAGCCACTCACCTCACAACTCTGTTGTGGTGTATAACAAGCAACTCTGAGTGGTGTATAACAAGCTAAAGTAATAAATACCTAAAACCATTATTATTTTAAAACAATAAAAACTATAAAAACAGAGCTAAAACAGAGAATAGTAGACAAAGAGATATATAGTAATGTTTCCTTGACTGGCACATTAGTGAAGTGGGACGCCACATCAAAACTGATCAGTCTGTCATTTGGACCAAGACCAAGCTTTCAGCAGTCAGAACACCTGGCTATAAAGACAGGAGCCCAGTCAGTCCCTGCTCACTTTCCTGTGGCCTGCATAGAAGACCACCTTGCCTCTGAAGATGCCAGCCACATTTGCTCGAGAAAAGTCAGGAAATCTGTTTAAACCATGTCAGTATATCCTGAACCCAACACTGCCCAACAATGACAATGTGTTTAAAAAGAAAAAGTAAAGCATTTCAATACTGTGAGAATAAAATGCCTTTCCCTGGTATCTAAAGAATAACATTGGCATTACTTTAGTCAGGAAAGTGGCCGTTACCACCGAGAGGGTCAGTGGCTGAAGACCAGAATACAGAGGTAGGAATGAATACTGGCAGTCTGGCTCCGGAAGCAATATAGGGCTTTTAAGATAAACACCAGCACTTTATTCTTTGATATCTTCAGGCTTAAAACAATGTCTCTGACAAGCAAAATGGGAAGCTCCGGGTGCGCTTGTGCATGGCTTGTAGCTTTCCTATATGTCAGGGATGCTCAACATACAACTGCATTCACTATATTGCACAAATAAATTTGTCATTACATCAAGTATCATTACATTTAAGAGAAAGTTTAAGGTAGTGGATAAGGCATCAAGTAAAAAAAACTGGGAGACCATGAGTTCCAGTTCCACCTTAGGCACGAAGCCAGCTGGGTGACTTTGGGCCAGTCTCTCTCTCTCAGCTCTAGGAAGAAGGCAAGAACAAGTCATTTCTGAAAAATGCTGCCAAGAAAATTGCAGGGAATAGCCCAGGCAGTCGCCAGGACTTGAAGGCACAGAAAAAATAAAATAAAATAAAATAAAATAAAATAAAATAAAATAAAATAAAATAAAATAAAATAAAATAAAATAAAATAAAATAAAATAAAATAAAATAAAAAGTAAGTTGAACTAATTTTTATTTAGTTTTCATCCTGGTCCTTCCCACCTTTTTGGTCTTGGCCTCAACCAGTTTTGAGCATCTCCATCTGCCATGCTAGTCAAAACCCAAGAATAGTTCTGAGTCCCAAACTGCTACCTGCCCTTATGAGCTGTGCTATTGAGTGCAGATAGTCTCTTATATTCTCCACAACATTTTCTGGGAGAGAAATTGGGATGGGGAGGAGATACATGATTTTTCATATCTTATTTTACTGCTGTCCTGTTCTGTGCTCCAGACATTTTTGTAATCTGAAATGAAATACAAATTTTGCTTTCTTCTTAGGCCCAGGACTTCTTGCATGAGTCAGAGTAACATTGTGCCAGAAGTGTCCTCTGCATTTTCTACCACTCTCATTCAATTGTTTGGGAAAGAAATCACTTTCTTTTCATTTTTTCCAAAAGGAAAAGGGGAAGAACATTCAAAGGGTTAGGGTTAGAGGTACAGTGATGGAGAAATGGGGCACAGCAATAAATAACAAGAACAAGCCCCCACCTCATAATGAGAAGGTAAGTTTGAATCCATCACCAAAAGAAAATTGGCCACATCTTGAGACAGAAGCATTGTAGATGATAGTACAACAGTAAAATTCTTTACCCACAGTTCTTGCTTGGCAAGTAAGATGAGGATGGGGTCAGTCAATCTTTATCATGCTGATACCAACCTCAGCAGCCACTCCAGAACCTTGCCTTGCAAAATATTTTTGGGGTTGCTGTTCAATCTTCTAGTCTTTCAATCTTTGACAGAGACGCCTACTTAAATTGAGTTGCTTCCCATGAATTTAACTGAATGTCCTTTTCTATTAGTATCCTATCCTATCAAACTGAGCCAAAATTGATCAGAAAACACTTTAAACCTTTGTTGTTGTTGTTGTTGTTGTTGAAAGTTCTGTTGTGAAAAATCCAGCATGTAATTATTCCAAAGTCAGTCCAAATCTTTCAGTGGGACTCTCATAACAGTCAGTATGTATAAATTTCTACAAGGAATCCTCAATCAGCCTTACTAAATATTTACAAATATACATATAGGCTTACCAATCCAGCCTATATGTATAGTAAGGCTGTGGAGTAACTTGATGAAGCTTTAACTGTACCAGCTGATCAAAGCAGAGTCATTAACTGAAGCAGGGACCAGCTCTAAAGTAATGAATCAAATCAGATGATTCTGAAGCATTTTATAGCCATTCAAAGCATTTCAGTGACCCAATGGCTTTTTTTTTTTTTTTAATGGCTTCTGGGATTATTACAGATGAGATACTATGTTGCAACTTCAACTTCATCTATGGAGAAGGGATGGGGCTGAGTGATTGACGGGCTCTCTGATAAGGACATGAGCAGCTGATCAATGAGATTTATCTGCTCATTAAATTTTCTGCCGATCAGAGCACTTTGAGGTGGCAAGGTTAACGTTTCTTTGTGCTTTAGTCACTTTTTCAGCTCTCAGCTTCTTTGATGTGGCTAATCACAAACTAACTTGGATCTGTCTTGTGCTGATAGTATGCTACGCTTCTGTTAGTCCTACTAAGATAACAGACAGCTTGACTCAGCTCTCAGCATTCCGAATATGGGTTTAAGTCTGCCCTAATTTGTATCTGCTTCTCCTTAACTAACTCAGTAAGCCACAACACTGACTTGCCAGTGAGCAGATCCTTGCTAACCAGCCATGCCAACTAACTTCATCCTCTTGTCGCCACAGAAATTGCAGGGATCAAAGGTAGCAAAGCTATGCCATCCCACTGGGGTGATTCAGTGAATCATTTTTCTGAATCCAACCCACAAGAGATCAAGTGGAAAGTTAAAAAACAAAATTAAAAGTTTGTATTGTAAAATTTGAGTACAGCATTTTATGTATTGGCTTGGCAACATCTTATAGGCACTTTTCTGGACAATTTGTGCTATTCGTTCTTCATCTCTGCTATCACAGGTATGGTGTATGTGCATGTAAGTGTGTGTGTGAGAGTGTGTAGGCTTGGAGGTCAGGAGGCAGTTGAGCTGGTGAGGTATGGGTATCGGTTGTTGATGGGTATAGCCACAGCTACCATTTTGGCTTTTCTGTTTTTAATGTCCTTTATTATTTTTGCTATTGGTTATTACTTGGATTTTGTTTGTTTGTTTGTTTGTTTTACTGTGCTAAGCAGAGTTGCTTTGCAAGATAGGTGGCCATATGAATCTAAATGCTATACTAATAATGTTAATATCCTGATGAAAGTTGGGGGGCAGGGTTAATGTCCCTCTAAAAAGCTTATCACTTCTCTTCTTTTCATCTCATTCTAGTAAAACATAAAGCAACTTCACATTCATTTGGAATTTCACCATTACAGCTTAAAAGACACATATTTCCCCCCAAAATTTACACTTGAAGTGGCTTTAATGAAATCATGTCCTCTCCAAATAATAAGCTTCCAGTTTAGATTGGATCAGTGCTGATTCACAAAGGCTTAATGTATTATACACACACATACACACATGCATACACATGCACAGTGTGTGTGTGTGTGCGCGCATATAAAAGTTCAATACACTCTTGTGCTCTGAGTGGAAATCATCTTAGTTCTGCTTTTGTAAACTTCATTTTCCGATTTCTGCAATGCCTAGGCATAATTGGGGTTTACCATATTAACATAGCTCAGCCACAGGGAAAGCAAACTATGTAATCATCTTATATTGCTGTATAGGTTTTGAATTTCCTCTTGCTGGATCAATCTACAGCCATCTAGTACTGCTGGCAACAGGTTTTCAGAAGTGCTTCTAACAATAAGAATTTGCCTTACAAACTGAATGATGGTTAGAAATGGCTGTGGGTTTTTTTTTTTAATCAGTATTCATTTAGTTGGGATAAAGCCAATTGCATCAAAGTAAAGCGGTGAAACTTTAATTAAATAGGATTATTACTATTATTGCAAAGGGGAAGCTAAATATGAAACTTTTTATATTTCAGAATAGAGCTGCAGTATGACTGCTGAATATGTATTCATTCTCATAAAACATACAAGTAGTCCTCGACTTAACAATCACAATAGGGACCAGAAAATTTGTCATTAAGTAGTGTCATCATTAAGCAAGGCATCACATAACCACACACAATTTTACAACATTTTTTGTGGTGGTCATTAAGCGAATCATACAGTCATTAAGTGAATCACGTGGTTCCCCATTGATTTTGGTTGTCAGAAGCTGGCTGGGAAGGTCGCAAATGGTGACCATGTTGCCAAGTGCCCAAATTTTGATCATGTGACTGCGGGGATGCTACTATGGTCATAAGTGTGAGGACTAGTTGTACATCACTTTTTTCAGTGCCATTGTAACTTCAGTCACTGAATGAATGTTCATAAGTCAAGGACTACCTGTACTTCTAATGCAACTTCTAACTGTAGCATAAGCTGCAACTTATTTTCCATTATTTCACAGTAGGAATGAGCAGCAGCTCTCCCCTCCCCTTTTTTCCCCTTCTGAGGTGATTTCTCTTCTTCCTGAAGTCTAGACTAACTAGGATAATTATTAGCATTTATTCTAGACTACATAAAGAAGATTCAGGTCATTAAATTCTATGAAGCTCTGGAATTTAACTAAAGAGAAAATCTGTGGCAGTTTGTGGAATATATAATAGTGAACATGAGCCTAAGGAGGACTCAAATATAGTGTTGGTTTGATAGCTAGCAAACAACAACAACAACAAACCATGACACAACATTAAACAGGATTTCAATGTAACATCACTACATCCAAAGTATGCTTTTGGATTATGCCATTCATATTATCATATAACAAGTTACAATATAGGAGAGATGGTTGTACATAGGCACTCATATTTCTCTACTATGCTCTATTTAAACAGTTCCACTATCATGCTCTCATTTATTTATTAGTCAATTATTTTCTTTGTGTTTTTAAAATTTCCTAGTGGGGTATGACTAAAAGCCTGTCTTCAATTTTAAAATCAGTTCCAATCCAATCAACAGCTAGAGACCATTTCACATTTGTTTATTGTTCAAAGGCTGATTAGATTGGGAGATAAATATAAAAGAGAAAGTTAAAATATGCCTAAGGCATCTTTTTTGCTTTTATTAATGTTTTTTGGTTAATTTTTATTGGTTTTGGCCATAGGCCATAAGGATACAACATCATGACAAAAGATATTTAAAAAGAGTAAAAAGCAAGGGACTAAGAATAAAATGACCATAAAGCACAGTAACAAAATTTACAATGTAATATATACTTTCTCAAAAATTGCTGATCGCATTTGGCAGCTGCCACGGTAAGATGAATTACTCTCACTTGGTTTATTGTATTGAGGGTGTACAGTTACTACGAATTTTGAATTCCTGGCCTTTAATTATTTGAGGAAAAGGGTACCTCATATCCTCAGAAATAGGACAGCCCTCTTAAGACTTTGAGGGAAAGCAATGCCTTGCGGGCTGCATTCAAGAGAATGTTCATGTTACGAAAAAATGTGTCCTCACATGCAAGAAATACCTGCAATATGGTTTTTTTTAAGGAGTTTCAGAGGTTGCAGTAGGAAAATAAAGGAGGAAATTTCCATTTACTGAACTACAGTTTGATCCAGATGGTAAATCAAGGCAAAGTTAGGTACATACAGATTCTCTTAAAGTCAGTGTAAAAAGTTAGTCATGAAATTTCTAATTGAAATCCCTTTCATGCCAGTGAGTCTGTGACTAATGTACTCTGAAACTCACATAATGGCTGCTGGGTTTATACAGTTCAACATGTTTATCAGGTCAGTTAAAAATGTGGTGGCTGTGTTACCCAAATATGCTTATTTAGCCTGGTTAGTTTTCTGTGGCTTAGCAGCTTGTGTAAACTGAATAAGTTTAACTATGAATGAAGGCTCAGCCTTCAAAGTTGCAGGAATAGTATAGTAATAGCTCTTTAAAATGGTTGGGAGCCTCTCCTGAATCTTTAATGAACTAAAGGATTACTTCAAAAGTGGGGTGGGGGGGGGGGGAAGTGAGACAAGGATCAAGGTTGGCATTGACATTTATGAGTTAGGTGTTGTCAGAAAAAATGCCATAAAGTTTTGTTTTGTTTGTTTTAAAGGAGCAATAATTGCTAAGAGTGTTTTATGTATTGTGACCTATTAGAATTATCTTAATAATGTATTCAATGAAATATATTTTCATTATCCTGTCCCTTATTAATAGATTCTTTATGGCAATCGATAAAACACCATGTCAGCTTTTAATGTGGAAAGTGGACTTCTTTTTTAGTCTGCCAGCGCTGATTGTCACAATGTATTCTGAAGAACTTCCAAATCTTAAATTCTCTCTGTATGAGATAAAATCAGGAAAATATATTCTAACAGGGAGAAAAAATTAAGTGGTCATAAATTCTTAAAAATATTAATTAAAAAAAAACTTTATGAAGCTTAAGATAGACCACACTGGGAATATTAGTATATTTTAGGAAATACAGCAGAACCTTTAAAACATGGAGTTGCTTCATCACTTGTCCATTCTTGGACATCATCATGCAAATGCCACCGTTACATACTTGGGTCTGATGAACAAAAGCTGCAATCAATGATAACATGACAAGTATTGGCATCTGCCTCCCTTTGCCCATCCTCCAAAGCCCATGGAACAGATCTCGTTTTCTACATCTTTTCTACCAGTCCATGTGTTATGGTTCAATAAATGCCGAACAAAATGTTAAACCAAAATCTTTAATATAAGATATGAGAGGCATATGTCATAACCAAGAGTTGGAATGTGAGTAACTATGCACAGATAGGATTTTAAAGTTAGAAGATTAAATAAAAATGAAGAAATCAGATATTCTTAAAACAGGTATCTTCTATACACATTGGGGAAGAATCATATGAAACCGGCCAGATTTGTTCCTATCCATCACTAAACTGTCTGTCTTGGGAAGACTCTTCTATACATAGAGATTCTCCACCAATTTTTATGTTTGCTTCCAGGTGCGATTCCAGGTGCTGACTGTTACCTATAAAGCCCTGGTTGGCATAGGGCCTCGTTACTTGAGGGACTGACATCTGCTTGGCCAATTTGATCCTGCAGGGTTGGCACATTCCTGATTCTTTCAATTAAACAATGTCATCTCTCAGGACCCCGGAAGTGCCCCTTATCTGTAGCAGCGCCTGCCCTCTGGAATGAGGTTCCCCCTGAGATCTGGATGGTCCCCTCTCTGCTGTTGTTTAGAAGAGCCATGACGACCTGGCTCTTCACCCACATCTTTGACAAGGAAGACTGAGACCCCTCACTTCACCATATTTGCCATCTTTTGTCTTTATTTTGTATTGATTTTATTGTAATTTCTTTGTTGTGAGCCACCCAGAGTTGTTGAGAGTCAGGAGGCACTCAAGTTTAATAAATTATTAAATAATATTGATGATGATGATGATGATGATGATGCAGTTTAATAACAAGTAGACTACTGCCTTAACATTTCAGCTGTGCTGTTTCAATAGAAAGGATTGCCTTACGAAGATTATCAATTCAGGAATATTGGGAATGCTGTCAGTTTTCCATTTCTTTACAGATTCATGACACTCTCACCCAACCCATCTACCTGCCTTGCATCCTCGCCTTATCCCAATTCTTGCTGGGATAGCAAATATCTCAGAAAAAGCGGAGGGAGGGGACCTCAATCTGTGCATTTTGATATCAAGAAGCATGAGGCCTCAACACAATGTTCTGCTCTGCATTTCAATCTGATATCTAAAGCAACATATTGGGCAGAATAATTCTGCAGAGCTCTGCCTATTTTTTCTAATATAACATTTTACTGCATTCACAGTCATACGGACAAAGAAATTAATAGAGAAGGCAGACCTTTTCTTTTACATTTCACCATCATTTTTTCCCCCTGAATCATCCAAATGCTTTCTCAGAATCATCTCAGTGATTCTGGGCAATAATATCACTGGTTTGAAAAGCTTTCCCTTTAAATTAATGCATTTTAGATAATTTGGCATTTATGTGAATCATGACATGGTCTGCAAATGCATGAGCAGCTGGACAGGTTTTAGGCATTGAAATCTAGTTTTAGGAAGGGAGAGAGTAAGACAAAATATTCTTACCCTGATAAATGGGATATTAGGCAAGGCTGTTAAATGATCATCATAAATTCAAAAGCAGGCACGTGTTTTTTCAGCAGATCGTGAAAAAAAGAAGGACAGTTTTCTCCACATCTTTCTAAAGGAATAATATTTAATCCCAACATATTGTAAACTGAATAGCAGCCAATATATTTCAAATCAGGCATCTGTTCATTTATGATATTCAGAGAATACAGCCACAATTTTCATTTAATCAAATGTAAATCCAGGGGAGCTCAGGCTTCAGTGCCAAATTAGTCATGAAAAGGTTTATAGAGCAACCTGTACCTATGATTTTTTTTTTTCAAAGCATGTCTTACTGCATTCACAGGGTTTGCCTATGTTCAAATTTCTGCAGCTTCTGCTTACTAAAATATCACTTCCTCATATTTTGGAATAGCTGCAACACGTGGCCATATAGTCTCTCTCCCACACACAATCCTTTATATATATATATATATATATATATATATATATATATATATATATATTATTTTCAAGGCTCTTGGGCAGAAACATTCATCAATTTTCATAGATTTTTTGCTTTGCTCTAAATACACTCAAACTCCCACCACCATCTCAGGATGTCGTAAGCCATCAATCTTCTCCCTGACACTACTCTTGCCATGGTTATTTTTGAAATATGAGTGGGACCTTAGGTACTAATGATTTACTAAGTCAATTCTTTCTTCACTTGACTCAACATACTTTAATACATTTAGCATATTATCTCTAGGATAACATAACGTTGAGGAAATTATAGCAATTGAGATGTCTACATTAGGCAGAAGATTTCAGATGTTCTCTGGCTAATGCAGTTGCAACAAAATTTCAGTATTAGATCCTTTCTCCAGGGATTATCTCTATTACAAGAGATTTCTGTGTCCAAGTGATTCAGTTTCCTATCATGTTTACATGCCATGCAATCAATGAGCTTTCCAAGATGAGGTATCAACCATATTGGTTCAAACACACTGGGAAGACAAATCACAAGCCCGCTGTAAATCTTTTCATATCACTAGACTGGCAGCCAGACTCATAGTTACCAGTCATGGAAAACTTTCCAGGGGAAAATTATATGATTGGATGTATAGTACATACTGCAGTTTTACTGAATGGAACATTCTGATTTAATTCCACAGAAAAATGAAAATCCAGACAATTGTTAAACTTATACTATGTAATTCTTCTTGCTGGAACCAACTTGGATTCTTCCTGGCACCAAGAGTTGCTGGTAACATTTCACAAGACTTTTTACATTTAGAATCAGCATAAGTTCCAAGCACATAATGGGAACATACAATATACAAGGCTTTCACACAAGTGAGATTCCTCTCATTATCAAACAGAATGTTATATAAAATAATAGAGAAGTATTCAACATTTATTGGGCAAAAGTAGCATACTTCTTATGGTAGCATCCATCAAAGAAAAGAAGAAAATGGACATACATTGAGCTGTAGGTCATCTGTCCACTGGCCAATCAGATGGTAGCCTGGAGTGGAGGTATTTGTGGCTTGATATTGAAAGATGTCATAACGTCCTGGTGCATCACCATTCTTATTAAACATCACTGGAGTGCCAGCACTACCTAAGAAAGGATGTGAAGCAAAAGAAAAAAGAGAAAACAGGGAAGACTTTTTTAGGAAAAAAAAACTTGCTTTGTTTTGTTTGGGTGATCATGGCTGACAAGTATTAATTTGCTTCAATTTTAAGCTATCCGATAACAAAATTCTCTTGACAGCATATAGAGAAATTAAACATAAAAGACAAAATGAAGCAATAATGAAAAAGAACATTAACAAAAAAACTAGACAAAATCACCTCTAAGAAAGAATGATAATAAAAATGGAGACATAAACCCAGTAAAAGCAATACCAACACAAACCAATCAAAAAGTCTGAAAAATAAATCAGTGATATCAGTTTACAGTTTTTGAAAGCTGAAATTAAACTTTCCCAGCAATCTCCTGTCACCAGTGTTAAATGGGCCCTTTTAAAATGCTCTGCCATTTTCTTTTATATCATTTTTGATTAATTGTCATGACCCATGTGGTTCCTGCTAGTTGAAGAAGAAATTAAAAATAGCAATACCCATCCTGTTTCTATTTTAAGTCATAGGACAGAGTATATGAGATTTCTTCATTCAACCACATAAGAGGATTTTTCGGTCAAAATCAGAACCTCAGAATAGAACTTCTGGGTTTTTCTAACCAGAAAACACCCCATCTGCTTCATGAAGATATAGCCAGAAGACAGCCTTGTTCTAATAAATCTTGACAACCATCCAGAAATAGCTTCTTTCTCCAAAAATCTTATTCTAGGAACCCCCACACTTACGGAATAGAAAAACAACATAGGACACAGCAAATAATCCTTGTACTTGCCTTATTTTAGCCCCATGGATTTAATATTTTTGCAGACAATTTCTAATTGCTGATTACATTGCTGATTACTGCATTGCTGATTACTGCATTGATACTGTTGGAATATTTTCCTTTTTATATATATAGTAATTTTATTAAGAATTATAATTACAACAATAAAAACTAATGCAAACTAAAAAAAACTAAAAGAAAAAAGTAAAAGGTGCAGAAAAGAAAGGAAAAAAGGAAAAAAATAGAAATAGAAAAGAAAGAAAAAATAAGAATATAGTAAAGAAAAAGAAAAGAAATATATAAAGAAGTGACTTCCCACCTTCATCACATCAAGTATAAAAAAACTTACCACCTACTCTTAAAATACAACAAATGAACTCTTTTTCCCATAACCCATCTCTTATCTATAAACAAATCCAGAAAACCTCATCATTTTAGTCCTGATGTCAGCAAAAGTCCATTAAGGGTTACCAGAGATAACAACATATCTATTTTAACCTTGGTCGAATAAACCAACGTTGTATTCCTTCCTTTTACTTCTAACAATCTTCAACTTCAGTCCCTTCAAATAATGTCCTAGAATTTGACTTTTTTCATTTTTTTTTCTTTGTCTTTTCTCACAAAATTCTTCAAAACTTTAACAAGCCTCTTTTGGAAATTCAGTATAGAAAAATTATCCTAGTCACAATGTTGGTTTGTTACAAATAACGAACCAAACTTTTTAATCATTAAGACATCAGCCAGTTTTGTTTGTATGTCCAGTGCAGCAACTTTTTCCTTATCATTCTTGTAGCCTGTCACTTTTAAATCCACTTTCAGATCAGTCTCAGTCTTGTCAGGTAGAACTTGTTCCTGTTCCATAACATCTTTTAGACAGTCTATCAATAGAGGCAGACACTCTTAAAATTAACTTCTGGGCCCATTGTTCAAAAATATCCTTCAATATGTCCAATGTTAAAATATTTTGATTCATTCTGTAATTGTAAGTCAAGTTTGAGTGTCCTCCTTTAACTGCCATCTTTAGTTCCTTCTAGTTTCCTCTAGTGTCCAATTTTAAAGTCTTATTATTTTTTTTAAAATTCAAAACAAAAGAATTTTCCCACAGGAAGGATTTTTTATAATTAATTCCAAAATCTTACTTCAAATTTATCTGGACCTTTAGCCCATTTGTAACTTTCTAAAATCAAAGTTTTAATCACCGTTTTGCTGTTTATTCCCCCCACCCAAAATTTTGTAAAGTACTTAAACGTGTAGTTAAACTTCTTTCACTAAGGATTGAAGGATACTCACCTGATGCTGTAAAACTTGTCAATCCAAAGGTTCCTAATAGCTTAAAATCAATTAACAAGCAATTTCTGAAAGTGATTAGAAAGGAAGTATGTGAACTTAGTGTCCTTTCAAAGGCGCCGACCGTGGTTTAAGCAAGAAGGCTATTCCCTCATCTCCCAGAGCTCTAAACCCACTGGAGGCCACTGTCTTGCAGTCTCCTCATGAGGAGCAACTGTCTGGAGCACTTGTGGGAAATCTCAAGTTCTCTCCTTTTTGGGTGCGGCAAAATCTTAATTTTGCCGTGGTTGTCAGCTCCACTTTTTGTGAAGCCATCTTCAGTTTGACATTTCTTCCCTGGAAGGCTCCTTCTCCTGGAATATTTTCCTTATATGTTTACAATAAGTTTAAATTAAGGATTGATGAAAGGTTGTATAGGCAGTAATAATGCCACTTTATAAAAGGAAAAGGCTGGCTCCTGCCATTATAAATAAATGAGCAAACCACGTAGCAAAACCTATGTAAACAAAGACATACATGTATAGAAAAAGATAAAATGCCCATTTATATAGACATTGTGGTTAACTATAGATAAGGAAATATATGTTATAGCAGAATATGGAAGGAAGGAAGGAAGGAAGGAAGGAAGGAAGGAAGGAAGGAAGGAAGGAAGGAAGGAAGGAAGGAAGGAAGGAAGGCAGGCAGGCAGGCAGGCAGGCAGGCAGGCAGGCAGGCAGGCAGGCAGGCACAGGAGGAAGATGATCAAGAACTATTGTAATAAGCTAACTCATTCCATTCTCTTGATACTGATTGACTAAATCTTTAAACTAAAAACATATAAGAAGGGAGACAGAGCAGCAGTCCATCATGGCTGCCACCCAATGTTATTTGACAACCTTAGGTTGAATAAGTTTTTCTTTGACCTCCACTGATTGTCTGACATGTCTTATTGGATTCCTGTCTTGGGCATGAACTGCAGGAAAATAAGTTATCTGATTGTTCTGACAATAGAAACGCAGGAGCAGCTGTTGAATACTGTACTCATTAATCTACTGAACGATGAAGGCCTCTTCACCGAAGGTTATGCAATGCAATCTACCTTGCTTGGTCCAATGTGGGTTGACAGATGGATGTTTTTCAACTTTCCAGTCTAGGGCTAAGAGAGAAGGACTGGCCCAAAATCAACCAGCCGGCTTCTGGGCCTAAGGAGAACTAGAACATCTGTTTCCATACGCCTAGGCCTTAATGACTCCACCACACTGGATCTTTTATTTATATATGAATTTTCATACTGCTAGACTAAAAAATGACTTCCAGCATTTTACTTCATTAAAACATAAATGAAATAAAAATATGGCATCACAATAAATAATCAGATGAAAATACAATAAGCAGAATGGTGACTGTTCATTCTCCAAATGCCTTCTGGAACTCTTCAGTCTTAGGTCACTTCTAAAAGGCTAACAACTTATTTTACACTAAATAAACTCAAAAAGCCAACAATTGTGGCCCTAATATCCCCCTTTCACATCATTACCAAATGTTGACATTAAGGAAGAATTTCTTTCCATTGCTTTGTCATTAAATGTAGAAATACTGGCCTCATCCATACAACCTCCTTGCCCTGATGTCAAGATGGACTACTAACTATTTGCTGAGGATGTGTCTTCACAACAGAGATTCCATTAATAATAATAATAATAATAATAATAATAATAATAATAATAATAATAATAATAATCTTCTTCTTCTTCTTCTTCTTCTTCTTCTCCTCCTCCTCCTCCTCCTCCTCCTCCAAACAGAAATGGTAATAATGTCCAAAATATAGTGTAAAAATATTCAAGGAGCAATTAGCAGCAATTAGCAGCTAGGGAAAAAAAAGGAAGAGGGGAAGAAAGGAGGGGATACCAGAATGCCCTTTTTATTAAAGTTTTGTTCTTTATTTTTGATTGTTTTGCTTTTTAAATAGTTGTTTCCTTTTTATAACATACATACATACATACATACATACACATACATACATACATACATATATATATATATATATATATATATATATATATATATATATATATATACTGTATATCCTTTTTCTTTCTCTTTATTTTTGGTTTTTTTTCTTTGCATGTTTTACTTAACTAATAAAAAAAGAGATGTTAAAAATACCAAAAACTTCCATTCGTTTTAGTTCTTTTTGAATAAGAAATAATATTTCAGAAACAACTTCATTGGATTTATATAGAATAAATGGTTATGTTGCTGGGAATGCAGTGAAATTAATGCTTTATTTAAATACATGTTTTCGCAGTGTCCAACAATTGTTCCATTTGGGAAAGAAATTATTACATGCATTAACTCAACTTTGAGATTCAGTATTTTCAGGTGTTTATATTCTTTTGAAGTTTATTTCTATCACATGGGAGTTGACTTCTGGACAAAGAAGGTAGATTTTCTGTACCTTACTTACAGCTAAAAGACTTATTGTTCAGCACTGAAAAGACAAATATATAGCTCCAACTATTCAGTGCTGCAGAATTTATCAGCATGCAGTAGATTAGCTATGAATGACTGTAATGAATTATAGCTTCCATTCACTGAAATTGTTACTGTAGAACTTTACATACATAGGTATGTCTGTGAATATATGCCCTGTATGTCTTTGTTTTTTTTTTTAGCTTTCTTTTCCCCCCTTCTTTTATAATTTTATGTATTATTTTTTCTTTTTCTTTGTTTTTCTATCTAGTAACAAGAAGAACAGCAAAAGAGCTTCCATCTTGGTGCCAGCCTGCCACTGAGGAGGCTGAAGCTGGATGAAAATCATCTGGCAGGGAAATGGTGTTTTCCACCAGGAAACTCAGTCTATCCTCTTCTGTACAACCTTCTGGTTTGCAGCGGGGAGGAGCATGAGCAGATTCAGCTCTGTGCTTCCATGGCCGTTCTTGCTTTGGCTGTCAGAGAGAACAGAACCTCTCTGGCAATCAAGTTTTCCCTTTTCTTTTTAGTCTCAGGTAGGAACAGTGACCTCATGCAAGGTAATCCATGAGGGTGCTGTTCCTACTGGTAAGCTGTGCTGCCACCTCCCACCACCTGTCTCCCAACTTTTTTTCCTCTCTAACAAGTGACGATCCTTCATCGTCTCTGCTTCAGCCTTCTCTTACCTCTGTGCTTTCCCCAAGAACAGCCCCTAGTAGCCACAACCACTGACTGCAGTAACAGTAACTATCCCTCACCCCCCCCCCATGTGATCGCACCAGTGTTACAGTAAGACAACCACTTTGGGGCAGTAGTTTCTGAAGCTGCCTGTTTTCCTTCTGTCTTGAGCTCACCCCAGAAGAAATTCTGATGAGTCAGATAATATTATGTCTTTAGATAGATGTTTGAGAAAGGTGCTTCTGCATTATTATCTGATGGAAATGGATGCACTATTTGAACAATTACCTGATTAATGGCATACAGTGGGCTAAGTGCCACTGTGCTGTAACATTTCTTCTGTACTTCCTTGAAATTCAGGAGTTTTGTAACATCATATTAATGTCCCTTCAGATGTATGCATGTACATATGTATTTATGTTAGTGGTTGGCTTTGTATCCTACCTTTTCATCAGTAGGTCAAGGTGGTTACATGCTCCTCCTATTTTCCCCACAACAAGCCTATGAGCTAGTTTGGGTAAAAAGAGAGCAACTGGTCCAAAGTTATTCAGAGAGATTCTTTAGTGCAGGATGAATTTGAACCAGTATGATGTCAGGACAAGAACCCTTGGCTCAAAGTGGGTAGCCTAATTTCTACAGTTAACCCAAGAGGGCAGCTGTTTTTCCTATGACATTATTTTGTTCATCCTAATAGTCCATTCCCTCCAGGACCAGATCTGGCTTGGATTTAGATTTTCTGTAGATGTCAGCTCCACTACATAGGCCAACCCAAGAAATCAACTCCACAAGAAGGCTTAAACTATTTTTATTAATATTAGCTATAGTAACGAATGTTGCAGGTCTAACTGTGCTTTACTCCCACCACCACCAGTAGCCACTCATGTGAATTAGGGAGGTGCCTGCCTGAGTTGCTTCTGTATACCTCCTCCTTGTTTTGGACTTAAGTCATGCTTTTCCCCTTCCTGCTTTGGCAAAGGATCTGGCCTAACTCTGTCAAGGTCATCTTCCTTACTCTCTACAACAGACTAATTGCATCAGTTTTCCGTATAGGACTGTAATGTCTATATTATGCCTATAGAACTACATTACAATGAAACAACAACAACAACAAACAAACAAACTCTGCTTTGGAAGTATAATCTCTTATCAATAGGTTGCAAGTACATATTCATTCACATAACTTATATAATACAGGTAGTCCCCAGGTTACGAATGCCCAGTTTATGGATGACCCATATGGAGCGTATTGTAGCAAAATTTGAGTTAAATACTCAATGGTTTGAGTTAATTACACAATACTATTATACAGTATTGTACAATAATACTGTTCTGATTTACATACACATTCAACTTAAGGACAGACTTTGGGAACAGAACTTGTTCTTAAACTGGGGACTACCTATAGTGTAGAATCCCATTTCTTTTGGTGTTTTAACAGCTAATTAAAACTGTTATCCACCCTACTATATTTTTAAACTCTTATCCATCCTATTACATTTTTAGCTAACCTTATAATATTTGGGAAGTTGTTAGACAAAAACTGCTTCCAGAGAGTTGCAAGCCAGTTCATTTCCATGGTAAACCGGAGCAAAATAACTGTTCAGAAAGCAACACACTTTACATTGCATTCCATGGTTGTGATTGGGTTAACGAAGTAGTGGTTAACCAGTTCTTTAGGATTACTAAGGCAAACTGAGGGGGAGATGTGAGAGTAGGGACTCACCATTGAAGTTAACACTGCGGATATATCTCAGTAACTTCTTGCCCCCTGCATGTTCCATCTCTGGGCAGACCCCAGAATAATCACTGCACAGATCCTTGTTCATCTGATGGAGGGCGTGAGCCATGGCGTAAACCGCATCGATCACAAACTGAACCCGGCCCTCCTGTTCGTAGCGGGAGTCTTTTCCAATCCTTTCCTGTCCTGCACGTTTAAGGATACAGACACAGAGACAGGGGAGATCTTGATCAGCATCAGACAAAAGCATTAGGTCTGTATCAGAAATCATGGGTGAGAATGAGAGGAAAGAATAGTGGTTTGAAAAGGGCAGTCTCAAAAAATTCTAAGATGAAATTCATGATGGGACTGAGACTATTTCAAGAAATGCTGGGGGGAAAAAATGATTTAGAAGCCAAATAAGCAGTTCTTGGGAGAAATTTGCTGTCTGTACATCCATCCATCCATCCATCCATCCATCCATCCATCCATCCATCCATCCATCTGGCTAATCAAGGTCCAAAGGAGTCCATCTTCCCCAGGGATTATCAGTTACCTGGAGTTAGTGTTTTATCAAGATCTGGAACACTCTGAATACAAGGCATATGCTGTGCCATTTTCACAGTCTGACATTCTAAAACTCAAGACTCTGAGACTCTGACTGAAAAACATGACCAGGCTGTAGAAGGAAGAGTAATTTTGGATGCAAAAAGAGGAGAATGTGATTAACCAGCTTCTGGTGGAAGCACGGTGTGTATGCATTTCCTTTGTTAAATCCAGAAGAAATAAAAGAGCTTTGGGATAAATCGAAAGCCAATGAAATGTTCATTTGCAATGCAATCCATTTTCCCTCAGTCTCTGCAGAGGACATTGTAATGGTCATTTCTTGGATACCACAAGTACTGTTTTTAAATCTAATGATATTAAAACAAAAACAAAAACAGTGACCACACGAGGGAAAACAGTATGACATTTCCATGTTCACAGACTCTTCCTCTGAGCAGCTTTTCAGAAATGAGTATGGTCTTCTCTGCTTTGTTAGACAGTTCACACTCTTTTTTTTCCCCCCTATGCTGCACTCCTAAATAGAGGATCTTATGAGGAAAAACACCATTTGTTATGGTAAAATAATTTTCAGAAGATCAGAATCTGGATACCTCTGTGACCAACAAATATTCACATCATCAACTTTACAAAAGTCAGTCTTTCTCATTCATCTGTAAAATATGCAATCACTGTGGAGAATGAGCTAAAGATAGTACACGTTCTCCCAAAGCATTACTGCTTTGCTAATAATTAAATACACATTCTATCATAGGATAACAAACATGCAGGAGGGGAGAAGGGATACTATATTCTTAAACTATTTTGGGGAGCTTTTTTCCATAAATACACGTTCTACCCATTCAAACCTTTTGCAAATGGTCTAAAGCTAAAGGTGCAATTCATTAAACCCTGATATTTAATGAGATCCACCTGATGTTTGAATACAGAACCAGCTGTGGCCTCAGGATAGGGGTTATCGAGCAGCTATTGTTGCTTGCAAGACCTCAGTGGCTGTCTGAGATGCTGTTCCACAGGTAGCTAGTGGTGAGACCCTATCATCTGTGAGGCTGGGCTCTGGGGATCACATAACAGCATAATTTACAGCTGACTACCTGCCATGCTATTCAACACTATAGAAAGGTTGGTAGTGGAGTTCTCCAGAGTTGTGGTACTGGATAACTTCAACTTAGCTTCTCTAAGGCACAGAGTCTGAAACAGCTTGGGAATTCATGTCCACCATGGATCTGGCCCAGATCATCAAAAGGCCTGACACACATTGAGGATCCTGCATTAGATCTAGTTTTTGACTCAGGGCAGAGGGAGTGTGATTTGGTTTTCTGGTCATTAACATCTATGTCTTCTTAAGGTCAGATTTTTTTTTTTTTATTCCTATGCAGATCTTCCATGCTACTCTTCATTGCAGGATGCCTGATAGATCCTTCTGAGTTTTGAAGGAAGCTGAGGTAAATCCCTGAGAAGCTGGTGTACCTTAGTCACCTCTTGGAATGAGAGAGTGACACTCTTAAATAGGATTGTGCATGTGCTTCTCCCTGTCTATGGATCCTGGGGACCCTTCTGGTTTTCAATGGAACTTCAGGAGATGAAATGACAGAAGAGATGCCTGGAGTGCCACTGGAAAAAACTAGGAGCAAATCTGACTGAACACAGGTAAGAACCTACATTAAGGGCTACACAATGGTGATAAAAGCAGCAAAATGTAATCATTTTTCTGCTCTTATGGGATCCACAGATTTCCATCTATCAGACCCGTTTAGAATTACCCAGTCCCTTCTAGAGAGATTGGAAGAACATCTAGAATTACACAGTCCCTTCTAGAGAGATTGGAAGAACATCTAAAATTGCTTATATTCACTCAATCCTACCAGTAATAAGTAGCTGTGGATTTTGGGCCCCACAGGTCCTGGATCTGGAAAGATTTCAACTTTGTCTCTGAGCATGGTTACAGTACTCTACTCAGATTCAGCACACAATTTTGGGATCTTCCTGGACTCACAGCTCCTGCTTGAAGAGCAGGGGGCAGCAGTGGGCAAGAGGGTGTTTTGTACTACTTCATCTTGTGCCCCTGTTGAACCTGTCCCTAGATTGGAGAGCATGATCACTGTCACTCACACCTTAGTTGCTTCCCAACTGAATTATTGCAGTGAGGCTACCTTTGAAGACCATTTGAAAGCTTCAATTGGTCCCGAATGCAGAAGCATGAGTAATTATAAGTGTTCCTTGTTGCATACAGTACTTCTAAAGTGGATATAACATCTCTATTCAGCAAGTTGCACTGGTTGCCTACCGACTTCTGGATGGAATGTTGGTTATCGCCTATAAAGTCCTGCATATCATAGTTGTGGGTTATTTGTGGGACCACCTTGTTATTTATTATTTTTTCCTGCTTATTCAGTCTGGCATGCTTCTCTTTCCCTGCTCCCACCAGTACTGTATCTTTAGATGTACACTTAAAGTTTTTCAGTGCAAATATGTTAGGGGTCAATGTGGCAAACAAACATTTGCATAATATGATACACTCAATAGGGAAACATGACTGCCTATAGCAGATTGTTTTGCACACGCCTCCTCTGGGTGATGTGCAAATTAGTTCTTATTTTCCGAAAGAAAGAAGCAATTTCTTTTCTCCTGCAATAAGAGTACAGGAGTACAACCCAATCTGCATTCCCAAGACTTTCAGCTTTATAATCAGATGATAAAAATGATATATTCCCAGTCTCCTGGGCTGCGACCTATGGATTGCTTTTAATGACTTTATTTTGTCTGTAACGAAATCCAGAGTATCATCAGGCAGAATTGGAAGCAAGCAATATCATCAATGCATTGCCCAATTGGAGAAATAACTTGAGCAAATGTTATAACTTGACCCTCATTTGTATAGATCAGCTCAAGACTCAATAGAATACTGCAGATCTTCAGCTGCAATAATTGGGATGGACAGGAAATTAAGTTTATAAATCTTGATTCCTGATCAGCTAGGGCAGCTTCAAATTCTTCTTTGTTAACATGCTACTATAGGTGAACTCTGATTTGAGGGCTTTCTCGACATAAAGAAGAGATCTAGTGATTAGAACATAACAACCGCTAAGGTCAAATGAATGCTTTCAGAAATCAAGTAAAGCAAAAGCATTCAGAAAACAGGTAAGCAGGACAGAAGTGATATCCCTCTTTCATCACTAGCTCCCCAAAAGCTAGTAGGATGATGATCTTCCTATGATTCAGAAAGTAGCATATGGCCTCTGGTATCCCAATTCCACCTGAATTTGTCTAAGTCTCTTTTGAAATCATCAAAATTGGTTGACATGACACATATGATGGGAAGTCTGATTTAAAGTTACTTGTTTAAATACTCAGTGTGTACTGGATGGCTCGTTATGTGTTGTTAAGGAGTTTACTGAAATTTTCTTGCCAGCTGCCATGATTCGCACACCATACTAAGACACAGTTTGCTTCTTTATGGTTTCTTGACGATGCTCAACTGTCTGGAATCATACACATTATGTTAAGCCATAAAACTTGTTTTATAAAATGTTAGTTGTTTCACACAGCATGGTAAGCTAGAACCAAACAACTACGTATATTAGGCCATAATATGATATATGAATCCAGCCCAGAAAACTGTGGTTGAGGAAATAGAATTGGCTTCCTTAAGTCAATGACATTTGCACTGTTGTGAATTGGATGGAACAGTACCAGTATTTTGAGTTGTCATCTTGATCCTCATTATAAAATGCAGCTGTTCTTTCAAATGATTTTGTCTCTTTGTAAATGCAGGACACGTGAAAATTACCAGCATGCTACCTGCGGTATGTTAATAATATCCCACTGGACAAAGAGATCATCATTTCACTCATTCTTCATCCTTCAATTTGTATGATAAATTGCATATTTGTGTATGTGAACACTGCAGGCATGCTGTTTTCAGATTAGGCTGTTTGAGCAATCTCTCATGCAATCTCTAGTTAAGAAACATTCCAGAAAAACATAATGGCAAACCATTTCTGTACTGTTGCCAAGAAAACTACATGAATATATCACCCTAATCACCTGGAGTCAAGCTTGACTCAAATACTGCTCTTCATTTTTAGCCATTCTGTAGCAATGGAAGTTGGGAGGCCACCACAACTCTCTAGTGGCTGTGGCTGAAACTAACCTATTGTAAAAGGAGCCTTGCTGAATAATTCTAAAGCTCTATCAAATTTAGCTTCTTGTTTCCCACAATTGAAGAGATGTTTCCAAGAATTGTGGAAAATGTCCATTGCCTTTGATTGAAAATAAACACTTTGTTCAGCAACATTTTATTGAACAATTCACAAAAATTAATACTTTCCTTAATTCCAGAAGTTACAATGAAGCCCAAAACAATATAAGAACTGATTACGTGTTAATGCACAAATATATGCCCACATGCCATAAAGCTCATTCAAACAGTTGTCTGAATGTGCAGTGAACAAAATTAGAAGAGAATGGGGCTATGCAATCAATACACTCCCATCCTCTCCAGCCATCATGTATTGATGGACCGCTGAAGGACAGTTACACCTGAATGTGAGCGCAGCTTAACCCCCCAACTCCAAGATGTTCTTATCCCAACTTTTCTTTTCTTTTTTTTCCCCTTGGGGATGTAGCTTCCAAAGAAAGCACTGGATTGTAATCACCTGTTATTTTCTTTTGCTAAGAATTCCTCCATGTGGCCCAGAATTCCTGTAAGTAAATCCACCAAACTTCAGTTCCATAATTATCAGATAACAACTACTCTATCTTGTAGTCTTGGGGTACAACAGGATTTAATAATGTTATTGGAGCAGAGGATATCCCTCTGGATAAACATTTGTATTACTAAGAATATTCATCAATTTTATGAGAATGTGATTATACATTATAACAAATATACTGTAAAACACTTTTTAAAATATATAAGACAAAGCTGCTGTAGTGAACCACATCATTGCCTCCTGAAGTGGCTTGATCATTATGCCCCATCACATGCTACTGGGGGATGATCATGTCAGCCCCTGTAGGTAGACCAGACCAGGAAATCAACTCCACAGGAAGGCTAAAGCTACTTTTACTGAGAGTAATAACAGAATTTTTCACATTTGATTTTTCTGTACCTCCTCCTTCTTATAGTTCAATGAAGTAGGTAGGTGCCTGTCTGAGCTACTTTGGAATGTTATCTAGGCATTTTGGACTTAAAAATGCTTTAGCCCTTTTGCCTAGGCAATAGCTTTTGCATATCTCCATCAAGGAAATCTTTCTTATTCTCTACAAATTATTTGGAGCCCATCTAAGGACTCCTAGAACTGCAGGACTTCAGCCTTTTTGTACAACTACTAACTGTGTCACAAGATATATATAATATAATGACTAGCAATATGTGTACTAAGACATGTTTCTAGGGCAAATTTATATATCCTGTCTCCACCACCATTAACACTTAGATTTCTTTGCAGATAAACCCATTTCATTCCCATGTAAAGTGAATCATAGAGCCATGGGATTAGAAGAGGTCACAAAGATCATCTAGTCCAACTTTCTGCCCTGTGCAGGAAAATCCTTTAAAATATCTATGAGAAGTGGCTGTCCAGCCTCTTTTTAAAAATCTCCAGAGATGGAGTCCCCCAGAACTTCCATAGGTAGACTATTCCACCACTGAACAAATCACACTAACTGGAAGTTTTTCATTCTATTTAAACAAAATCTAGGAATCTGCAACTTATTTACAGAAACAACTATAAACATTTTTAGTGGTCACATTTCACTGGTGAACTTGTAGTATGGTTGCCCCTCCCAGTAGCATTCAGCTGCCTCATGAAAGTGTTTCTGTTCTAATGAGATAAGCCTATTTTTAAATGATTCCCATTTTGAAGCTATTTTATATGCTTCCCCTAGCCCTACATTGAGAAATATATCTTTTAATATTGCAGTATACACATTAAAATATTTATGACTACATTATTATTGTACTTCAAATAATGAGAAATCTGAGCTATTGCAGAAAAAAATGTTATTTTTGTTGTAGTTATACAGCAAGATATCACATAGAAACATGACATGAACACAACTCACCTGCACATTAGGCTTTTAGAATATGAAACAAGATTTATCTTAATCTGCAAAAAGTACAAACAGGATTTAACATGAATAAAGCTAACTGGTCAAGGTGATAGCCATAGAATCTTATGAATCTTTAACTGCTGGTTAAAAGAAATAAGATCTAAGAGGAAATATGTATTTTCATTGTTTATGAGAATTCCCTTGTTCTCCCTGTAGTCAGTCTCTGAATAGGCCAGACACGATCTTTTAGCAATGGTGCCACATCAGTTTCTTTCAAACTCACTGACTTGGAGAGAAGAACATTATGGATATGTATCAAGTTTCCCTGAAGTTCAAATGTTGAGTCAAACTAGTTTGAAGTGGAATTGCTGCAAGATGACTTAAGAACTGAACTGGGGCCTCTCTGTAGAATCCATGCATGATTTAAGAATTACAGAAAGACAGCCACTGTATCTGCAAAAAATGTGACATGTGTTCTGGTTTCTCCATAAAATGCTAAGACTGGAAGCTGGGAAAGAAAGCCAAGAAACAAGTGTGCTTTAGGGATTTCAAAGATAATTTCCAAATCAAAATACTTGCTGCACTGTGGTTTTCCCATGCTACTCAATGTATCTTATTTTGAACATGAGCTCTGAGTAGAGCCAGGTACCTTCTAAAACTCTGGTCCCAATTGAATCAGGTCACTTTAAAAATCATAAGATCACATCTGAATTGAATCTGGTAATCAGTAGGCACTCTTAAAATATAGACATTTTTGCAGATAACGTATCTATATTTTGGTATCCCTCTGAATCTTTGGATCACAAACAAAACATTGGAATGGTTCATTGGTTCATATATATATATTTTTATCTGCGCTCAGTCGTTACCGACTCTGCAGTGACTGCTTTGGACGAGTCCTTGCAGTTTTCAAGGCAATTGTTTTTCGGAAGTGGTTTGCCAGAGCCTCCTTCCTAGAGCAGAGCCCAGCTGGTGAGCGCAGGAGGCGAGGTTTCCGTTGCTTCGCGACTTTTTCGGGCGTGCGTGGGTTCTGCACTGCCGGCAACTGCTCCCGACTCCTTTTTGCAAGGCGCCGCCAGCATTTTTCCTCCCACTGGAGTGAGAGTACCCATTTATCTACTCACGTGAGTTTTCGAACTGTTGGGTTGACAGAAACTGGGGAGGAAACAGGAGCTCACCCTGTTAATGCGAAGGCTGGACTCGAACCGCTGAAGTATCAACCATTTCTGGCCGGCAACTTTCAGCGTCATTAAGCCGCTGCGCCACCGCGTCATATTTAGATTAAGTCAAATTCAGAGGCTCTCTGTTTTGATATGGATATCTCCTGAAAGCAGCCCATTCATTTTAAGGTTTGGCCAAATTCAATGTGTATCCTTAAAAACAATATGCAATCTTGCACCACAAATCAATTTCTTTCAGAAGTATGAGATCCAATCTACCTGAGGTCAGAAAGAAAACCTTGAAATAGCAAGCTTACGGTGGCTGGAGCTCAGTGGTAAATCTCATGTGTTTAGATTAAATTTGGGTTTATCTGCATTTATTGTCTGAAAACCCCTCCCATTTAGAGTTGGTCAACATTGAAACACCTCATCACTCCTGGGTTCACCTGGGAAGGAGTAAAACTGCAGCAGCTCCAAACCTGCCTAGTCCAACACAATTAGTGAGGCATTTCTTCTCATCCTCCCTTTTCCATTTCCTACCAGACAGCTTAATTCATATTCATTTCCTGTCTCCCCCTTGTGAGAACTGCTGTGTGGAGGTAAAAATGGTTTTCTCTTTCCCAGATAGTTTCTCAGAGTACCAGAACAGAGTGTGTGTCTGGGTGATCTCAAGACAGGATGGCAGGTGGGGTTCAGCTGCATTCTGACACAACATGGCTTGCATACAAAGATTTTCTGGGCTAATCCATGAAGCAACCAAGTAAGAGACTCCAGATTAGCCCTGCAACTGACAGATAAGTATTCAATTCAGTATAAGACAGCATCCTATGTTCCTATGAGGTGCATGCTATATGATTTAGCGGAAAGCAGTTCTATTTATTTGGAACTTAAGACACCCTTCACTGTTTTATTAACCAAGTAAACTCTATACATCATTGAAATATGAAATTAGATAACAAAGGAATTATTATACATTGGATCTTTAGGAGACTCTATTTAGAAAAAAAAGGTTTCAGTGGCTAGATCAACCCTTTGTTCAGTGTAGGCTCAGTAAAATAGATGCCACCTGAAAGATACCAACCAAACCTTTGTTTAAACACTTCCTATGAACTATAGCCATCATTTCAAGAGGAAGGTTGTTCAAATAGCTAGTAATACTAAGTAGCAGGTGTGTGCAAAGCTTCTAAAGGCTGCTTTGATTCAGTGAATTAATATCTCATTCCAGTTTGCTGAGGCAACACTGATAAACACTCTGAGTATTTTTTAAAATTATTATGCTATCAGGCCCAAACGTAACTAGCTTGCTAATTGGAATATAATAAGGTACTTTCTGAAATGCTTCTTTGAAATTTAGGGGGGAAAAATTAACTCTACCACATTCTCACAATCCACTAAGGAAATTACCCCATAAAGAGCATCATATAACTCTACACTGGGCCTACACTGTGGTGGTATGGGTAAGAAAACATCAATAACTCCTCTGTACTTATTGCATCTGTGGAGTGCTAGGCAGCAGCGATGTTTAGGGTGACTTGTTCTCTTCTGGGCTCAGCTATCTTGGAAGATCCCACTGCTGGCTGTTGTGGGCAATTTGCCAGACACTCTGAGAACAAAATAATTCATATTCAATCTGAACTGGATGCCTGATGGGCATTCTCATGAGATGATAGAGATAACATTTTGAAAAGTCATCTGGAACTCAGATATCTAAAAAAATGGACAGAATCTTCAGGGGATAAGCTCAGCCACCTGTAAATTACATCCATGTTCTCCTGGGTGGTACATGTAGGTATATCCTGCCCCCCCCACACTTTTTTTTTTAAGATAAAGCTTTGACAAACACTGTGGAAGCTTTGGCTAGTATTGCGGAAGATGTGTTGCTTCCCTGCTCTGGCATAATTTGCCTCAGCAAGTGTTATAGAAGGATATGCTGATGCTTTTACTTGCTCATTCCAAGCCATGATGGAGAGCACCCCTCTTTGCCTTCTGTAGCACATGACAAATTGTGTATTAAAGATCAGGAGAAATTTTAAGGCAATGCCGACTTGGAAAAAAAAAATTACAAAAAGAGGAAAAAAAACATAAAAATGCTTTAACAAAAAAGTGCTGTTACAAAAAATACAACAAAGAGGAAAAAAGTGTTAATATGTCATTATAACAATAAACAATTACAATTATATATATGCTTATCTAATACAAATATTTTTCAAGTACATATATATTTCTAATAGATTTGTATGACTATCATTTTTTTTAACCTACTGTATTTTATATAAATGAGTCCCATATTTCATTATACTTGTCCTACAAAGTCTACATCTATAGGCAATGCACTCATAGGCAGCAAGTGTTATCAGGTCTTCAATACATTGAGTGAATGGGGCCATAGATTTATCTTTCGAATGCTGCAATATCAGTCTTTTACCCATGGTAAAATCCATTTACCATTTACCCATGGAGAATCCATTTAAGTTGTCCAGTTGTCAAATTCCATGTAGTAGGTGTGTAGTTCAAGAGACTATTATCCTCTGAAAATTTAAGTTTTGTCACATAGTCACATTTATATAGTCCAATACTTTCTCCCAAAACTTAGTAAGTATAGGACATTGTAAAAACATGTTTTAAAGAAGCATTATCTTTATTATATCTCCAAAATGCTGTCTTAAACAGTCCTTTTCTATACAAACATAGTGGAATCCAATACATTCTAAATGCTATTTTTTGTTGTATAAGTCGTAATTTAAGGTCCATTGACACTCTTGCTATAGAAGTTAAGGCACTGTCCCATTGTCTAGGCAATATAAAACCTTTAATGTCAACTTAATGTTTCTCCTTGTCTTGTCTTCAGAGGCAAATCAGTGTAAACCTCTCTACTGAGGTGAATTCAAGTTACCTTACACAGATCTGGATTACGATATCAGCAAGTACCTTCAGTACTTTGGATGTAACTGATCTAGGTTTCACAGCTGCCTGGTGGATGCATGATCCATCTTCTCTGGATACCATCTAGTTTGTCAAAGTCCTGTGACAATATAATATTTTGATGTGGCCTCACTAGTATAGAGTTAAACAGAATTATTACCGCTCATGAATGGTACTGCCTCAGGTTTTTCTTTTAGCAGATGTATTACACTACTTTCTTATATTCAGCTTAGAATGATTTGAGACATATGTATTGCTAACAAGCTAAGTCTCTGTATTATTTAATGTTTTTGCCTAGATGTAATTTCACCTTAAGTTTGGCTCAATCTGCCAAACTATCAAGATCAGTCTGAAGATTCAAGAGTCAAGATTCCTTCTTAAAAGGGACCTTATCAATCCGATCCAGTCCCATTCAGCTTCATGGATTCCATGGATTTAATCAACAATCCCTCCTTGTCACTAAAATGCTAGTTCACCTCAGGAATATTCTTAGGAATCTTCTTTTAATGAAGATCTACATGGATAAGCTTGGTATCTCATACATAACTGTCATATATTTGTCAACATTTCTCTAAATGTTATTCACAGAGGCCATCAGCAATTTGTTTTGCATTAATCAAGTCATTAACGTTGCTAAAAGCAAGCCTGAATATAAACCTGCAATGGACAAAAGACTGTTTGTGAGGTTAGTTTCAAGTTCTTCTGGGAATTATATGACTGAAATTGTCAACCTTTCTTCTTCCAGAAATGCTTTTCATATCAGGAAAAAGATGTTTTGATCTTTTTACTTGACCTTCATTTATATGACTTCCTTTGTAACTCATGAAAATTATATTTTTCCTCCATATAATTTTGCCTTTCATCTAATATATTGTACATTAAAAGCTTATTTTTGTATAGTTCCAACTTTTAATACCACCTGGGGTAACTATGATAATTTTGTGATCTCTTGGAGACTACAAAGGCTGATTGCTCATCAAAAACCTCTTTCTGCAATCAAGAAGATAGTGCCTATTATCTGTTATGAAACCGGTACATATCGCTCTGTTTTTTAAAAACATCATTACTATGGTAAAGGAAAAGCACATGTGGGTTCATACTAGACAATAAGAAAAGTTTAAGTAAGTTTACTGTTGTAACCACAGGTCATAATGTATAATGTACCATAAAATACAATAAAATAACAGTAGAATAGTAAGATTGTAAAATGAAATAATAAAAAGAATATTACATATAAGAAGGTTAAAACGAGATAAAGCCAGAGCTACAACCAAGAACTTAAGTGCTTCTAAGTTTAAATGACAGCAGAGCAAAAGTAGCAACCTGGTTGCTAACAGTTGCAAGCATGTCTGCAAGAAGATAGTTCAATTGTTTGAGGCCCAGCAATAAGAAATGTCTGCATGGATCTAAACCATAGCCACTGCTTTCAAATTACAAAGACAAATTCTAGCCCAGTTTGACCAAGTAGTATTTCCCTTAATTTGCCCATAGCTTTTGCACCATCTGACAGAAAGGATACACAAGTTAGGGCCTATCTGCATTGCCCAGTTACACCATTCATGGAACAGGCCAGCAACCATTTTTGGAGGGCAGGAACAGACAATCTCTGTACTCCCCAACCCCACCCTCCAAATTTCAAATGTGACCTCTGAGTAGACTTTCCTGCTGCAGTTTTAAACTACTCTTTTCCTCCTTATGTCATTTTGAACACTCTTGTCCATTTTACTGGTTATTTTATTTGGTTACACACTGATCCCAATAGTTCTTTGGCTACTTCACAGAAACAGGAATGGCCCCTCAAATGAGTCAGTGGCTACCATGGTCTCTTAGAGCAGGGTTTCTCAACCCTGGCAACTTTAAGATGTGTGGACATCAGCTCCCCAAATTCCCCAGCCAGCATGTCAGGAATGGTATAATAGACAAAAGTTCTAACATTTGTTTTCTAAAGAGTTTGGTTTAAAACCTGGCAGAATTTTTATTATTATTATTATTATTATTATTATTATTATTATTACTACTACTACTACTACTACTACTACTACTATTTACTTTATTTATCATTGGCATGATCGCAGGACCGGATCAGCTTAAGGGTACAGAAAGGTTATGTCCATAAATTAAAAGTGCAGCTTCATTAAGCAATGCTTATTTTACACACTTACTAGGACATGATAATGTATTGGCTGTTTTACTCCTGCAAAGGAGATCAGATGCATGCATGTTCATTACTTAATTGATTTAATCAAGCCTATAGAACACATGATGGATGTATGCAAGGGCCCATTCTTTCTGAAGCCTCCCAACTTCTCATACTTAATTAAGTGTCAAGAGAAGGTATCGCGAGGAATCAGCTTCCATGACACATTGTTAGATAAGGATGGCTACAGAGTGATGGAGAAATGTGTAACATAAGAAATAAATAAGCATTTAAACCAAATGCTTACAAGCCCCTCTCCTATGCATTTCTTTACCTGAGATATACTAAGGAATGACAAATCTTTACTTGTGAGGTTTTCATGTTGGCAATATATATTCTGATGAGCAAACCTACAGTGCAAACAAACTCATATAGGTATAAAGTCTGCATCTGAAACATTTCTTCAGGGTCAGTAAGAAAGTGGAAAGGTTCAGTCATGGCATGACCAAAAGTGCTGCCTTTAGAGCTGTCAATTACAGTGTACATAATGAGGCAAAAGTTGCCCTCAAGCATGAAAACACAACCCCTGTTATGTTTAAGGGGACATCTGCTTATTGGTCAAATGAGAGAATGTGCCTGCTTATAAAAGTTTGTACCAACAATGATGAGAGGAAAATGTCAACATATTTATTGTTTAAATTCAATATATAGATGTGGATAAGCATGCTTATATTTGAACACACAGTATGCATATGTGTATCTACATGCATCCCCAGAAACATATGTGCACATGTTTCCAACAGTCAGTGCGAAAAACTCAACATTTAATGTATATCAGACAAACATAATTTCCATTTTTTTGAAGTTTTCTGCAAAGAACCAGTTTGGTGTAGCGGTTAAGGTGCTGGACCAGAAACTAGGACACCGTCAGTTCGAGTCTTCCCTTAGGCATGAAAGGCAGCTGGGTGACTTTGGGCCTTTTGTCTCAGTTCAACCTACCTCACAGGATTGTTGATATGAGGAAAATAGGAGGTAGAACATTATGTACATCTTGAGTTATACATATGGAGCTTTGGTATGATATTATAGTTATTATTTTTTAGATGACATAATAACTCTAAATGACCCTGACAGGCTTAAAAGCTGGCCCAGTTCCAAAAGGATGATATTCAGTTATGATAAATGTAAGGTTCTGAATCTGGATAAGAAAAACCAATTGTGCAGATAGAGGATGGGGGAGACCAGGCTTGGAAGCAAAGGATCTAGAACAGTGTTTCTCAATCTCAGCAACTTTTAAGGTGTGGACTTCAACTCCCAGAATTCCCTCAGCCAGCTGAGGTTGAGAAACACTGATATAGAAGTACTAGTTGACCACCAGCTGAACATCTTCAGGCTATATTAAAAGGAACATTGTACCTAGAACATGACTTCAGTTCTGGTGCTGTCCTTTATAAGGGTTATGGAGAAGCCAGAGCAGAAGAGCTACTAGGACAGTAAGTGATTTGGAAACCATGCCATATGAAGAACAGTTGAAGGAGCAATGTATATTTAGCTTGCAGATAAGAAAATTAAGGGGAGGTATGATAGCAATCTATAAAATATGTCACATGTAAGAAAAGGAGAAAAATGAGAAAGGGACAAGGGCCAATGTGTTGATATTGAAGTAAGGAGGTTCAGGCTGAATTTCTGGAAGAATTTCATGATGGTAAGCACCATTAAACAGAGGAACAGTCTGTCTAGAACAGGGATGGACTTCACCATGCTGAGGTTGAATGGATCCTTGCACAGAGCAGGGTACTGGACTACATGACTTGTAAGATTCCTTCCAAGTCATGTATCTGATGATTCTGTGGACAGATTGATAACTCATTCAGCCTTTGCATCAAAGAATTTGTAAAACAGAGAAGAATGGAAAGGCTTAATTGGGCTCCATAGCTCTCTGAGATAGTTGAAAGGAGAATACAGAGGCTTAATTTTATGCTTGAGCAACAACTGGCCCTTTCAGAATTAAGGAGTTAGTTTCTTAGTTTGCTTCTCACTCAGAATGGCGGCAATAAAATTTGTGCAAAATAGCCTAGAGATGAAGGCTAATGAAGGGGAGAAAAAGAAGAAAATGAAGCCTCAAATGAAGATCCCAAGGGCTGATGTTTCAATATTAGCTATAAATTGAAATAAATAAGTGATTTGAAAAGGTGTAATGAATGGAAGAATATGCATCAGCACATTTGTCCTTAAAGAAAATGTAGATTGAGACATTTTGAATAATGTGAGGATTTAGATCTCAGCTCAGATGTTTGCACACTGCAGAAAGATTATAGGAAGAAGATTGTTTATGTCTTTCCCTTGGAGACCTATATTTTGGCCATAGTAAGATTTTCTTTCTACTTTTGGACAAAGGGAAAAAAAAAGTTCTTGGCTTAGGGGCAGGGTTAATATATGTATTTATTTTGAGATTTTCTTTGTTTTGTTTTTGTTTATCTCAGCTATCCACTTTCAAATTAAACCATTCAAAGTAGCATGCATGTAGAAACTGACTTAATACCCCCCCATAAACAATAAACAAAAGTCGACACTCTAGAAAAGATGTCAGTAGGCAAACCGCTAAGATTAATTTTTAAAAACAACAGTCAAGTCAGTTAACCATGAAGCCTTTCAAAAATTCAGAATTTACTTTACACTTTTAATAGTGATATTTCCCTACAGATCAAGCAATGTTTGATGAAATTAACTAGGAAATTGTGTTTATTGGTAAAATGGGGGAGGGAAACTGTGAAGGAAAAACAGTTCTTTAGTATAACATATGTGTGAGTTGAATAAGGAAAACCAGTCTGGTGTAGTGGTTAAGGCACCAAGCTAGAAACTGGGAGACCATGAGTTCTAGTTCTGCCTTAGGCACAAAGCCAGCTGGGTGACCTTGGGCCAGTCTCTCTCTCTCTCTCTCAGCCCCAGGAACCAGCCAAGGGCAAACCACTTCCAAAATCTTGTCAAGAAAACTGCAGAGACTTGTCCAGCCAGTTGCCAGGAGTCAAGACTGACTCGAAGGCACCAAAATAAATAAATAAATAAATAAACATGTCTAAGATGCATACATACTGCACAGTTAAAGACACTGGTCATTTTCACTTAACAAACAAAAACTGTGTACTTGTGTTGCAAAGAACTTTGAGCACATCTGCACATCTGTGTTGCATTTGCATGTACATAAGCATATACGTAAGTGTAAAGAAATGTAGTTAGTTCACTTTTTTATTATGTGTGATGTGCTGCTTTGCAGGGAGAGAGGGTTGCTGGGAAGTGGCAGGCGATTGGATCCTTCATGACTGGTTAGGACAAGGTGTTTTTTTTTTTTTTTTTTTTTTGAGTACCAGCAAAAGGAGAAGACCGTTTAGAGGAGGGGAAGAAAAGATCTGTCAGTCGGAAATGAAGGGTGCTGATGTGGAAGCTGCAAGGTATTCAGATTGCTCTATGTTCTATTTTCTCAGTAAAATCAGGTCCTTATAGTAAGAGAGCTCTGTGTTCAGAGAGTGTTAATTGCAAATAAAGAAATATTTATTTGTAAGAAAATACTCCTCCTGATCTTTATTTGCAATTGCAACTGCTGTGGACAAGCAACATAAAAGAGAAGAATTACAAAATGATGTTGAGAAGCTTAGGAGAAAATTGCAGAAGGCACTGTCTTACAGTAAACCATCCAGGGATGACAACAGGAATCAATGGACCTGGCTAAAGTGAGTGTCAATGCCCAAACGTCTACACCAATTGCACCAATGCACATAGTGAGAGGAGGAAGGCTGTGTAAGGTGTGCCTCTGGCTGTTTTCTTTAAAACAAACAAACAAACATATGCATACGTTCCCACTCTTATATCAATATAATAAGTTCTTTTGAAATGCTAAGATTGACTTCAGCTTTAAAAAATGTTAAAAAGCTACAAAATATTGTCTCTAAAATGTTAGGATTTTTGTCAGCCACAACGATCTATTGGGCTTACGACAAAGGACAGATAGTATTTACCCTTCATATGACAAGATATATTGCCTAGTTAGCTAATAAGTTACTGTTATCTAAACACCTGGGGGGCATTAATGCTCAAGTACAGTGGAACCTCGGGTTACGAACGCCTCTGCTAACAAACTTTTCGGATTACGACCAGCTCCGGCCGCAAAAATTTACCTCGGTTTGCAAACTCCGCCTCGGGTTACGAACCGGATCTGCGTCCATTTTCCCTCCCGTGAAACAGTCCAGGGCCATTTTTCCGCCCCTGACACATGGTCCACGGCCATTTTTCCACCCCTGACACATGGTCCGTGGCCATTTTCCCCCCCGACACGTGGTCCGCGGCCATTTTTCCTCCCCTGACACGTGGTCCATGGCCATTTTTCCGCCCCTGACACGTGGTCCACGGCCATTTCCCCCCCTGACACATGGTCCGCAGCCATTTTTCCTCCCCTGACACGTGATCCACGGCCATTTTTCTGCCCCTGACATGTGGTCGTAGGGAGGGGGACTCTCCGTCCAAGCCATAGCCACCTCCCTGTCCTCCACGCCAGAACGGATTAACGGTAATTACAGTGAACCTTATGGGGAAATTTCCTTCAGGTTGCAACCAATTCGGGGTGCGACCAGAGTCACGGAATGAATTAAGTTCGTAAACCGAGGTTCCACTGTACTAAAAAAATGGACTGATGTCAGAAAGGGGACAAAAAATGGATTATTTGTATAATGGTATATTAAGAGTTTATTGGTACGAATAAACACATTTCTTTGCTTTCCAGGCTCAGGGATGGGAGATGGGACAGGACGCATTGCTTGCCCTTGTGCCAAATAGCTACCTTTGGCAGTTTCTGGCCCACATGAGCTCATTCTCTGCCCCTTTGGCTGAGCTGTACCTCCAAGTCAATTACACAAAACTCTAGGAATCACCTTTCATTCAAGATGATGACACTTAGGATGATGTCATCCTGGCCTCACTTCATTCTGTCTTAAAATATACAACCAGGCAACATTTAAGACAGAGAGTAGTGGGAAGAAACAGCTATACTTCCTGGAACTTCCTTTGTATTCATGACACATCAAAGGGGTATAGTTCTTTGAACAAAGTTTATCTGCTGATATAGTAAAATAAACAGATACATTCAGAGCACGCAAAAACATTTGTCTGCAAGAAAATAGAAACAACCAATGGATTTTATAAAACAACTCTTTATTTTCTCATTTGCACACAGAGTGGAGGCAGTGTATTGATTTACTATTGTTTCAATTTATATCTGGCCTCTCTACCTGTAGAGTAGTAAAAGAGGCCGAAGAATACTGTACTCTTGTGGCATTCCTCTTGTCTGCACAGAACTCCAAAAACTGTGGAAGACTTCATTGCCAGGGAGTATCAGAATTTCTTTCAAATATCTTTTGGTAGCATTTTTGAGCCTTATTTCCTGCTGTGAGATACTTGAAGATTATTTTTGGTTTTCTATTACATTTCTGGCTGTCATTTTGCACTTTTCCAGTTGTTCATGTTTTCCTGAACTGAAGGAGAACTTCTGATCTGCTCTAAATTTGGAGAGAGTTTTTTCATGATATTTTTCTTTGGATTTAACTGAAATGTGGGAAGCTAGAGGAACTGTAGGCATCTGTATTGGGGGGGGGGGGGGAGAGGATGGCAAAGGGGACAAATGATAAACCATATGGCTTACCCACTGCAGGTTGTACATCCCAAAGAATAAGGTTTGCAGTATAGCATTGGCTGCATGTTTCATCATTCTGACTGCACTGGGTACCTATGAGAGAGGCTGCATTGAATCCATATACATTTAATTGAAATGTTCTCTTCTAAGGAACAAGACTGCTCCCTCTGCAGCAAGAACTCCTTCAGCCCCAGTTATTATGTTCTGTTTTGTTGCATGTGTCTTTTTAGGGCTTGAGAGATTGTATGTTGAGATGGAGAAAAGAACATAGTTAAATAAGACTGCCATCTTTCCAAAGTATCCTCTTCTTTGATGAGAAAGAACTTTTATAACTGGAAACAGCACAAGCATGCTGGTGTTTTTAATGATGTTCCATACTGTACTTTTAAAAACTGTCTTTTTTGTTTGAGTTTTCTTATTGCTAGAAAGCTTGGGATCATTTGTTGGTGGACAGACAAGATCTTAAATGGCTAGCTACCTGTCCATGACAGTGGAAGAATAAACATGACAACAATAACAATGACAACAATAACAGAATATCTCTACAGCTAGATTACCATTGCACTGAAGAGAGAAAAGCATATCAAATGTCCTTTGAAGTGTCAAGCCAATGCAGATACGGCTGTTGTGTGTATGCTGTTGATGTCCTCCAGAATATGTTGACCAGATAGGGGTTCATATAGCATTGTCCCCCTTCTTTCTTTTCTTGAGTAACCCACCAAGAATCACAGAATGTATGAAGTGGAAACGACTCAAAGGTTTTCTACTCCAGCTACTGCTGAGTGTAAAAACCCTCTGGCTAGCAGGTGGCTATTCACCCTCTGCTTGAAAGCTTCCAAAGAGGGAGAATCCACTGCTTCTATAGGAAGCCTGTTCCACTGCTTAACAGCTCTTTCTGTTCAGGAAATTCTTCCTTATCTTGAAACTTTTCTTCAACCTACTGGTCTTTAGACTGATCTTTGGAGTTTCAACAAAAAAACTGTCTTTGGGTTATTTGTAAATTGCTATAATTTTTCTCCTTAGTTTTCTCATCTGGAAATAAAACATTCCCAGCTCCTCCAAATGTTTCTCATTGCACTTGGCTTCCAGACCACTTATCATCCTAGTTGTTCATCTCCTCCAAATCCACTCTAATTTCTCCATGTCCCTTTTAAAGTTTGGTGCTCAGAACTGGACACAATATTCCAAGTGCAACGAGAAACATTTGAAGGAGCTGGGAATGTTTTACTTCCAAATGAGAAAACTAAGGAGAGAAATTATAACAATCTACAAATGACCCAAAGACTGTAATAATGTGCAAGAGGAGCCAGACCTCTTCTTTGTTGAAACTCCAAGAGTCTAAAGACCAGTAGGTCTAACCAAACCTGAGTAGAACAGGACTATGATCTTCTATGTACCTGACACAATGCTTCTGTAATGCAGACCAAGAGTATACTGGTCTTTTTAACAGTTGAACATCACCTTGGGTGGATTTGGACAAATTTTCAAGACTTTTCTTACTCAGGATTGTCCCTATGTTAATTTATATGAGTTTAACAACAACAAAACTTTATTCATAATTTCAACTGAGATACCTAATTGCATATGTTTATGGCAGTGGCAGAGATGGTAGTATATAGTTAGTAGGACCTAGACTTTTTTCCTATAGGGCACATGAACAACATCTTGTAATGTAGCTTATAAATTCCTACTGTAACATTTCTGACATTATTTTATGGCATTAATTTAAAATTGCCCCTAAATGAACATTCAGACAAATAAAACCAAATCCATAATAATATCTATATCCTTTGGCTATTATTTATCTAAAGGGTTTACTTGTCATGTAATTGTATATGTATAGATTTCATTTGCCAGTAATACCAAATTGCCTACAACATGTTTATTTTCTGCTTATCTAGAAATAAATTTAGCTGTCTCCTGAAGCTATACTTAAACTCATTTGAATAGATTTTATAGGGTGATTTACTTCATTGACCTATGAATGTAATAGAGCTTCATTTTGAGCTCTAAAACACCAAGATATAATTTTCTGCTGGAGAATCTCACAGAGATGTATACCAAACTGGATGTCAGGAAAATATGGGTGAAGCTATAACTGCCATGCAACAAAACAACACAGCAAAACAGGCACTTGCCACATTTTTACTTTTATCCTTTTTAAAAGAAGAAAGCACAGAAGCTAATAAGGCTAAAACATTCAGCTTAAGTAATATAGACAATTACCATCAGAGAAAGAAGGGAAAAGGAATGGTCCAAGTAAATACTATTTTTAGGCAACTTCAATAGGTAGCTTCTCAAATGAGCTCTCCAAATGCAGAACACTTCGTCATTAGGAATTGATTTATCAGTCTGGTACAGTGTAATGCAGTCCCACTAGCAGTGAATGGATTTTTAAAATTCCAGTTCCAATCTACTGCCTGTTTTTCCTCTTTCCTACAAAATATTTATCATTGATTTTAAAATCAGCATACACCGTTGCTCTTCTGCTTTTTAATCCAGTGCTTTGCCATGGATATTTTTACCACTTTAAAGTGGTGTTTAGAGTTCTTTCCAAAGGCTCATATAAAACTAAGCCCTGTTTTGTTTAGTCATGGTTTAGGAAATAAACTACAACTGGTTGGATTTATACAACACTGATATATTATGTGCCATCAAGTTGGTGATGACTGTCAGTAACCACATAGATAGATCTTTCCTTGGATGATCTGTCCCTAGCCTGGTACTTCAGGTCTCCCATGTAAGGTTTACCCCATTCGTCTAGAGAAACTCTCATGACACCTGTGTTCAACAAAGAAGTTTACTCAAGTGTAACATACGTAATTACAGACAAAGCCAGGACTGGCTTGGCACATCTTGCAATACAATTTATAGCCCCCCCCCCGTTCCTGCGCTTTGCTCCATTGTTATGTTACAAATCACCCGTAGTAATTCCCCCCTTCGCCGAAATGGCAGATTCAGTTCACTTCTTTTGTCTCTGATTGCTTTACCCTGCTGGCATGGTCGTGCCTTCGTTAGTTCTTTCTGTTGCGTGCAAAGCCGGAGTTTTCCCAATCACGTGCGATCGCTTTGCCGCTAGCCGCTGCTCAACCCTTTGTCTGCGGCACTCGAGGCTAATTGGTGCCAATTCAAAACATCCGCTCTGCAGTTTTAGTTAAGCGGTCCCAGCTGGCCCATTAATCAGTTCGCGATTTTTCCACTTCCCTTTTTTCCTTTGCTTGTGCTCGGGCGGTGGAAAGTCCCTAGCCGTGCCGCGCCGGCTGAATCTGACATCCCAACCATTTAACCACTGTCACTGGAATTGAGTCAATCTATCTTGCTGCTGGTTGTCCTTTTCTCCTCTTTCCTGCCATCTTTCCCAGCATTATAGACTTGAGGGAGGGAGAAAGCTTGAAATATATCATCATCGGAACCTGGTAATTTGAGCCTCCGGTAAGAACTCTGGATTGATTTGTTGTAGGATCCATTTGTTTTCTTCACTATCCATGGTATTCTCAGGAATCTTCTTCAATATTAAAGTTCAAAAGTGTCAATAACTTTTCTATCATGCTTCTTCAAAGTCCTTCATAGACTATCTATGAAGGAAAAACCACTACCTGATGTTTGTAGATATAGAATATCTGAATATCTTTTCCAAGGCTTTCCTTCATGGCTACTCTACCAAGTTCTAGTCTGTAGTGTATTTCTTGATTGCTGGTTCCTTTACTGTTGATGACTGATCCTAAAAGGCAGAAGCTGTCTATTACTTCAATATAAGGCCAGTTGTTGTTGTAAGGCTAGTTGTTATACCATGTGGTCCATGGTTTGGCTTTCTTTATATTTTAACCATAGCCCCATTTTTTTCACTGTGCTTCTTGACTTTGTGGTGGTGTGCTTATAAACTTACTAACTTCTTATATGTGCTGCTAAACTTATAAACTTATTCCCCAGATAATACAGTGATTATCACCCATGGTGCTAGGACAAAACCACATTTAATTATGATTTAATATGAAGTGTCAATAAAATTAGTAATCGTCTAAACCAATAGCACTCAGAGATCACTATATGCTAGTAAGCTGGTAAGAGTTTAAATAGAAAATTAAAAAATGTTCTTCATCAGGAAGAGAATTTGCTTTGGAAAGAAAAGAGTAACAATATGGCAGTTGGTTTAAGCCTGACCCCAAACAGAATATAAATGTTCAGTAATATTTTTTGTGTTCCCTGGATGCTGGAATTTTAAAATATGAGATCCCTTTTAATTTAACATCTATTCCTGAATATGATGGGGCCAAGATGATGAAATGTGTGTCATGGTGTCACAATGCAAGCTCTGACATTTTGTACTTGTACTAAGGTGCCACTCTTAGTTTATATGAATGTAAAAGGTTCTGAGAAATGCTGTAGACTATGTGTTTCAATTCAGTCTGATTTAACAGAAGTCACTAGTTCTAATGGCTAAGTCTAACACTGCATAAGCAGTCATTGATTCACACAATGGAGCTTTCCTTTCCTTTGCTTCTCTGAACTGCAACTGTTTCAGATGCTCTCCTAACTTCCTAATACAGATTTGGAAAGCGAATAGAAAGAGGAGGATTCAATATGCTATAGGTAACCATTGGATCGAATCCTTCACTTTAATCTAATTCACAATTTCCTGAAAGAAACTACCACAGAATTTAAAGGGATATATTTCACAGCAGACATGCATAGGACTGTATTGTAAAAATAGAGGCATAAGCATAATTACAGGTAGTTCTTGTTTAATGACTATATGTTTAACAATGGTTTGAAGTTACGACAGCCTTGGAAAAAGTGCTTTACAACCTGTACTCACACTTACGACCATTGCAAACCATCGCACCACCCATGAGGTCATGTGATTGCAATTTGCAACCTTTTTTACAATTGTCATTAAGCAAATTGCAGCAAAAAAGTCAATTGGGTAAGCTGGATTTGCTTAATAACCATGTGATTTGCTTAAAAACCACAGTGATTCACATGACCGTCATAAAAATGGTCATAAAATTGGGTCCAGTCACATGGTGACTCACTTAATGACTACTCCACTTAATGACCAATTTTCCAGTCCCTATTGTGGTTAAGTGAGGACTACCTGTACTCAGAAGAAGAGAATACAATATGGCTTATTTCACAGAAAGTGTGTTTAAGATTAGATGCTTTGTTGGAAATTAAAGAACAGAAAAGTTTATGCAAGCTAGCATTTTTTGGAATCTTATCCAGAAATTCTTCAGAAGCATTATTCATTTCTACCAATGAAATTCAGTTTGTTCATCTATTACTGAATTTAAGAGAGCTTTTATTACGGTCACCTCTGGTGCTCTGGATATTACACATCTGTTGAATGTACTTAGAGTTGATCTCACAAAGCTTGATACACATTACAGATTTCTTTTACATTCTTCATTCTATTGCTCATGAAACTAGATACACATTTCAGAATACATTACCATTTATGACAAAGTTCATTATCATTTCTGATGTTGGGATAAACCAATCTGCACATTTCTTGTTTGTATCTCTCTGGAATGATATCCCCCAGAGATCCGTATGGCTCCCCCACTCTGATGATGTTGAGGAAACTATTAAAGACCTGACTGTTCTCTCAGGCTCTGGGACAGAATGAAGGGTGAGACATGCTGGGTGAGTTTCTTCTTTGGTTATATGTTATTTTGGGAGGTGTTCATAATTCCTTTTTTGTGTTTTGTAATTTTTTTATCCTTAATTGCAAGGTGCCCAAAGTCCTTAGGAGTCAGATGGTCTACAAATTGTACGTATGTATGTATGTATGTATGTATGCATGTATGTATGTATGTATGTACGTAAGTACGTACGTACACACATATATACATATATACATACATACATACATACAAATAAATAAATAAATAAATAAATAAATAAATAAATAAATAATCTTAGCATGTGCTCTGCTTCATTTCCCTTTTAATTTGCCATTTTAACCTGCATTTAAAAGTTTGTGTTTAAATATGGGCTTGAATCACACTTTTTGCCAAAAAAAGAATTGAAATTGCAATATACAATCAGATGGGTTTCACCATCTTTCAGAGGGCCAAAATGGAGGAAAATCTTAAGGAAGACAGAACATCTAAGGCCATTAACACCTGGTACAGAAGTTGTCCTGCTTAAAAACAAAACAAAACAAAACAAAACTGCCAGCTCTCATTCAATTTGTCAGAAAGAACTCCTTGAAAATTCCCATAAAATTGAATTCCATGAAAATTGAAATTCCATGAACATTTTATGAGTGGAAGGCAGTGTTCTTAGACTTATTTAATTTTTTTGAATCCCAAAGGTAAACTCCCAAAGAAATATCTCCCACTGTGTTTCCTTGTCATGATGCTCCTATTACTACTAAGAGTAGTGAGAAACGGTTGGAGGATTTTGAAAGGCCATCAGTTGCATTGGTCTATTGTTATAGCTGACCCCAAGCTCACTAGTGGCGTTCTTTCAGTGGCTTGCCACATTCACAGAGAACATCATACTAGGATATTCAAGCGTCTGAAATCATGCGTTATTCTTGGCTTTGCACTTTGGCTTCCTGTGAAAAGGACACCCCAAAATTTCTGGTTCATAACAACTACCTGATAGCAAAGTAGCTTGGGTTTATTGCTGGAGACAGGAGGAGCAGCAGGAACGATCAGAGTGATTGTTGATTGGTCAGTTGGAATTCTTCAACCTTTTACCATTCTGTGTGAAAGGCTCCTGTGTCTGTCCCATGAAATAGCACATTAATGATTGGTGACAACAAATAAATGTCCTGAAATAAACCAGGCATAATCCAGGATAGTTTTTTTTTTCTTTTTTCATAGGCCAAAAATCTACCAATATTCCTGTAATCTATCTTCTAAAACCAAAGTTCACAGCCTAATGCTTCCAAGATGCATGTACCATTCCAAAGCTCTGTTTGTAGTTCTTTGAGTGTCTCCAGTTTGTACTGGATTAATTTTTAATGTGGCATAAGGGGAAGATGATTACACACATGGGGAATAATTATAGTATTATCCATAATTAATTTAATTATTTTATTTAACTGTTGTCTTTACTCTACCCATCTTTTGGAGTGTGGCTCTTCCATGCCATGCAAAGGCTTTTGATCTCTTATTTTTACTCCTTGCCTCAAAAAGTCATTCCCTAATATTTATAAATTGCCCAAAAGCAAATTAGTTAAAACAACTTTTATCAAAAAGATATCAAACACTATATTAAAATATAGACCATTTGCAGAAGCTCAAATCTCTTTTTCATTCACTCATTCTGTCGTACACACAAATCTCTGGCAGGAGCAGGACGGGGGTAGTGCATCCATCCTTGCTTTTCTTGACCTCTCAGTGGCTTTCGATACCATTGACCATGGTATCCTTTTGGGTTGACTTGGGGAGTTGGGAGTGGATGGCACAGTTTTGTGCTGGTTCTCTTCCTTCTTCCAAGGTTGATCCCAATTGTTGTTGATTGGGGGCGAGAGGTCCAGCTCGTGGCCCCTCCTTTGTGGGGTGCCCCAGGGTTCGGTACTCTCTTCGCTCCTTTTTAACATCTACATGAAACCACAGGGTGAGATCATCCGTCACCATGGGATAAGGTATCATCAATATGCTGATGATACCCAGTTATACATCTCCATCCCAGGTGAGGTGAGTGATGCCATGACCACCCTTTCGTGGTGCCTGGAGGCTGTGGGGTCTGGATGGGGTGCAACAGGCTTCAGCTGAACACTGGTAAGATGGAGTGGCTATGGATTGGAGGCCCCTCTGGATCCAAGGACTTACCATCTTTGGTTTTGGATGGGGTTGCACTGCCCCAGATGGACCTGGTGCATAATCTGGGGGTCCTCCTGGACTCACAACTCCTGCTCGAGGAGCAGGTGGCAGTCATGGCCAGGGAGCCTTTGCCCACCTTCATGTGGTACACCAGTTACGCCCCTTCCTGGATCAGGAGGCTGTCTGGTCAGTCCCTTATGCCTTGGTCATCTCTTGGCTAGGCTATTGCAATGCGCTCTACATGGGGTTACCTTTGAAGAGAATCCAGAAGCTACAGCTGTGGCTGTGTGGATATTTTGAGTGCCCCAAGAACAGCACATATAACACCTTTACTACGTGAGCTGCACTGGGTCCCAGTCTGCTTCCAGGTCCAATTCAAAGTGTTGGTTATTACCCTTAAAGCTCTACATGGCATGGGTCCAGGTTACCTGAGGGACCGTCTTACCCCCATCACATCAACCCGTCCCACCTGGTCAGGCAGAGAGGGCATGTTCCAGGTCCCGTCAGTGACAGAATGTCAACTGGTGGGGCCCAGGAGGAGAGCCTTCTCTGCCGTTGCTTCTGCCCTTTGGAATATTCTCCCCCCAGAGGTACGGCAAGCCCCTACCCTACTGGCATTCTCTGCCAGCTTGCATGGGGGGATAACAACTCTACCCAATCCTGGGGGTGGCTAGCACCTTGATGATGCTCCCTAAGTGATCGCCAATTATTTCGGATCTTTTTATTTTGTATTTATTATTGTAATATTGTAATTTTAATTGATTTTAATTGTTTGTAAACAGCCCAGAGTTGTTTAACAAGATGGGTAGTGACAAATTTGACAAATAAATAAATAAATAAATAAATAAATAAATAAATAAATAAATAAATAAGCATCTTATTACTTTTTAAAAAATCAGGATATTTACTCATAGGCATTCTATTACAGGTAGTCCTCGGGTTACAATGGGAATGGGAATGGGAATGGAATTTCCATCACTAAGTTATGCGGTCATAAAGCACAATGTCATGTGACTGCATCATTTAGTGACGATAATCCCAGCAGTCTCAGTTGCCGTTGTAACCCAGAGACTGCACTGGTAGTTAAGAGAGGACCTCATGAGTCCTAGACAAGCAGGCCAGCAGGTGAGAGCTGCAGGTGGGCGGATGAGTGCTATAGGTGGGTGCTACTAAGCCCAGGTGGGTCACTGGGGGCCACGGGCAGGCGCTACAGAACATGGGCATGTGGGGGGGGGAAGAGTGGGTTCCTTGGAAGAAAAAGCAGTGAGAGTGACTTACAGCAGTGACTTGCAACCTTCCCTGCAGGCTTCCCCATCAACTTTGCTGTGGGAAGCCGACAGGAAAGGCACAAATGACTGTAGCTCACTGTGACATCATAATCGTGAGCTGGACACCTGAGCATCCGGATCATGATCACATGACCACGGGGATTCTGCAATGGTCACAACTTTGCAAACCAGTCATAAATCCCCTTGTTCAGCACTGCTGTAACTTTGAACAGTTGCTGAATGAGTGGTCGTAACCCGAGGACTACCTGTACTGCATACATTTTGTTCATTAACCTTTAAAAAAGTAGTTATTATTATTGTTGTTGGGCACAGTCAGCCAGATGTTTAGTCTGGATTTGGCATTTTTATCCACATATTGAGTCCTTCCCAAGGACCTGGAATAGGCAGATGTTGTTGTTTGATGGTGTTAAAGGTATTGTTGCAAGATGGAAGCTGTTCCAAGTAAAGCTGCCTTTTGTAATTGACTGATGGTGATTTTGTCAATGCCAATGGTGTTCAAGTGGTGCTCCAGATGCTTTGGGATTGCACCCAAAGCTGCCATTACTATTGGTACTATCTTTGCTTTCTTTTGCCTTAGTTGTTCTACTTCTATTTGCAGGTCTTTGTATTTTGTGATTTTCTCCAGTTCTTTCTCTTCTATTCTGCTGCTTCCAGGTATTGCAATGTCTACTATCCAGACTTCTTTGTGTTTCTTATCAACAATTGTTAAGTCTGGGGTGTTGTGTGGCAGGTGCTTGTCTGTTTGAATTCTAAAGTCCCAGAGCGCTTTAGCTTCTTCATCTTCTATTACTTTATCTGTTTTGTGGTCCCCCCAGTTCTTGCTTGCAGGCAAATGGTATTTCTTGCAGATATTCCAATGCACCATTGTTGCTACTTTGTCATGCCGTTGTTTGTAGTCAGTCTGTGCGATGTTCTTGCAGCAGCTAGCTAGATGGCCTACTGTTTCCTCAGCTTCTTTGCAGAGGTGGCATTTGCAGTCTGCTGCTGACATTATTGTTGTTGTTGTTGTTCACACAGTCAGCCAGATGTTTAGACTGGATTTGGCATTTTTATCAACCTATCAAGTCCTTCCTAAGGACCTGAGATAGTCAGATGATATTATTATTATTATTGTTGTTGTTGTTGTTGTTGTTATTATTATTATTATTTAGCAACCATGGCAAAATCTTTGTGAAGACATTTAGAAAGAATCCTTTATTTAGGCTTTTTGTTTGCTTTCTTTAATTGCATGCAGTTACTTTTATTCTGCTTTTGTATTTTGAGTAGTCAATAAATCATCCTACTAGCTAGTTTATACAAATACAGGAGTTACCTTGACTTTACAGGTTTATCACCCTTTTAGACATCCTGCCAGTTTTTGTGATCCTAAAGTCTTCCAGAATTCTGGACAATTTGTTTTTTGTTTGTTTTCTACATTGAAAGAATCATGTCCCCAGCAGAGTAATCTTGCAGAAAAAGAAATCTGCATGTTAAGACTGTATTTTTTATCTCCAGGAAATGCTGCTGAATTAAACATTATAGTAATTGAGTACTCATCTGCTTCAAGTACCCATCTGGCATTTTTAGTATAAAGAAGAGTCATAAAGCCCTCACCCCCTTCATGCAATTAAGATGAATCTGATTTCTCCTTCCCTGTCTCACCCTTCTCATCCCCACCCTTCCTACTGTATTTTTTTTTACTCTCTTTTTCATTTTGCCTGATCCTAAACCATTTTTCAGGGAGCAAAAGTTACAACCCAGAGTTACCTGGCTGATTTCAAAATGCTAAGAGAGTTGGCATTAATTATGCTGGCATTAATTGGGTTGGTATCTCAAGCTTAATATTTGAGATGGGAGATCATTAGGATATCCCAGGTCCATGGCCAGCAAAAGAAATCCAAATATTATCAAGTAATGAATTGATACTATGACAGCCTCTCCAGCTTGACATCCCCCAGGTATGGAGTGTGCTGAGCTGGGAAAGGCTGAATTGTGACATTGCTTGCTATAAGAAAAAAATCATGGCCCCCAGCCCAGATAATTATAGAAAGAAGATCAGACAAATGCATAGAAGCAAAGGTTATTCATACCTATTCATTGAACACATATGGGGTATCCTTACCCCATTCTCACTGTGGAAAACAGAAAGTGTAGCTTTGCTCTGACCTTGCCTATCCTGGCATTCACTTATTGTATAGATCTCTGTCCCTTTTTCTGAGTAACAAAAAACCTTTGAAAAATATCAGTTACCACAGATAAAGGGAAGAAATGAATTTTTAGTTAATTTATCTTACTTTTCTTGCATGTTGTATTCTTCTTTGTTACATTTTTCTTTTTAATTCACTCCCTCTTTTTCACTTTCTCTTCTCACTTTTCAGTCTAGATAACCTTCCTTGTGACTATCACACAGTCATTTCCATGCAAGCCAAGTAAAAATTTAAAAAGCAGAATGAGAATGAAATTACCAGTGCATTTACGATCAGTGTCTTCTTTTTTTGACCCACTAATTGTTAACTTGCAATTGAAGTTTTCTTCCCAATACTCTGCAAACCATACATTTCTTCTGTTATTTTCCAATGTGCGGGAAGTAAAATAGGCATCGAATCCTAAAAAGACAGAGAGGGAATAAAAGGTTGTTGTTTATTTATAAAAAGAAGTAGAATACAAGATGAATATTTTAGAGTCTGCAAGTGGGAATAAGATACAAATAGAAACTGAGCATTAGTAATTAGCAGGGAAGACAGAGGGGAGGCATCAGCCAAAAAAACTCTTTAATACCTCACATTTTCTATATACTAACCTTGAGATTCATAGGATCATCCCAGGTTTTACTTTGATGGGAGAGGAAATAGAAAATTTCTATGCAATATCCACAATTCTATGTACAGTACTTCTGACGTGTGCCTCTCCTTAAAACAACAAGGCTGAATTGTTATAATAAAATTGTTATGTGTGCTGGGGGTATTGGGTTGGCTCACTCTAGTTCATATAGTTTGGAGATCTATATTAGTTGATTCATAAAAGTGAGCTATGTTTGGCCTGTGTGTATTGCTTCAGTCCTTCCCACTAAAACACAACACAAATGTTAGAACATTGCTTCTGTGTATAGCTCAGTTTATTCACATGGGACACTGATGTATTAATGAAAAAAGTGTGAATCACTCTCCAGAAAGCCATGCTGTTCCCCTAATTTAAGGCATAAATGGAATGAAATAACCATTAAAAAAAAATCAGAATTCTAGCAAATGAACTTCAACTGCCAACTCACAAGTTAGGTTTACAGATTTTAAGAGACTCTAACACTAAGCAGAACCACTGTTTTTCACCAGTGGAATCCAGGCAGTTGCTAGCATGCCAGAGTTTTTATTCGCTTGGTGACTGCCTTATGACTAGGCAATCTGTGTGTTGACCTGACAAATCACATGGCCTGCTGTCCCTTTATCTTTAGCTTTCCCTTGCTCAGTATTCGTTTGCAGAACAGGAGCTGAAGCAGCATCAGAGAAATGCAGAGAGACTCATAGTGATAAATCAATGGTCACAGCAGCTAAATCCTAGCCTTACATTTTGAATGCTGACCTTTATACCTGAGACACATAAAGCTCACCTGAGAAGAAGTCATGGGGGCAGGGAGTGGCCGAGGATGGGGGTGTCAAAATGCAGCTCTCTGTTTGGGCAATGAGACACTGACAGCTATTAATACAAATACAGATACAAATACAAAATACTTTAATGACCAAGTATAAAATATATACAAGGAATTTGTCTTCGGTGATGAACAGCAAGATCAACAGTGAATTTGGATAGCAACAGAAAAATAATAAACAATAACACTACACAGTAAAATAACTTTTTCAAAGGGAGAAGCCACTGTCCAGCACATATCGAGTCATGTAGTGTTTAACAGAGCAATGGCACAAGGGAAAAAACTATTCCGATATCTAGATGTTTTAACATATGGTGCTCTGTAGCGCCATCCTGAAGGAAGAAGTTGGAGCAGTTTATATCCAGGATGGGAAGAGTCTGCAGATATCCTCTCTGCCCTCATTTTGACCCTCACAGTATACAGTTCTTCTATAGAAGGCAGGCGAGTTGCAATGATCCTTTCTGCAGACTTAACTATCCATTGGAATCTGAGTCTGTCCTGTTTGATTGCAGAATCAAACCAGACAGTTATAGAGGAACAGATAACAGACTCAATGATTCCCCTGTAAAACTGTACCAAGAGCTCCTGGGATAATTTAAACTTCCTAAGTTGCTGCAGGAAGAACATCCTTTGCTGTGCTTTTTTAATGATGGCTGTAATGTTAAGCGTCCATTTCAGGTCTTGGGAAAGTATAGAACCCAGGAACGAAGGACTCTACCACTGATACTGGGCTGTCGAGTATGGTAAGGGGAGGAGTATTAGAAGGATTCTTCCTAAAGTCCACAATCATCTCCATGGTTTTAAGTGTATTCAATTCCAAGTTGTTATGACCGCACTACAAGACCAGTTGTTGAACCTCCCGTCTATATGCTGACTCATTTCCATTTCGAATTAGACCAATGACAGTTGTATCATCCGCATATTTCAAGATTTTAACAGAAGAGTCTTTTGAAATGCAGTCATTGGAATAAAGAGAGAAAAGCAGCGGGGAAAGCACACATCCCTGAGGGGCACCTGTACTGATTAACCGGGTACTGGATGTAGTTTTACCTAACCTCACGTGTTGTTTCCTACCTGTTAGAAAACTGATTATCCACCTACAGAAAGTCCACAATAGCACTCTCACAGCCACGAAAAACAGGAGGAATTGTATAAGCAGAAAACTGTCTAACATTTAAAAGTTCATTCCTAGAATATGTAATCTGCAATGAACTGCAGAATACAAAGAAAAACACCAAACCCATCAAAGAGTGTTTCACCGAGGCTGCCGTCCGTGGCACCATCTTGAGGTAATGGGACTTCATGCAGCATGAAAGAGCAAAGATTAGCTGTGATCACTGAGCTGTCAGCGCAAATCATGCATTATAGAAGTATAAATCTTTTGCAAAGCTCAGAGGTATCAGGCATATAGACCTTATGCCTGTGCTTGACTATACCACTTGGAGAATTTGTAGTTGGATCATACAGCACAGACTACATAAATTTTCAGATTTGGACCTCAAAAGTTCTGGGAACTTTTGTATGAATGAGTTTTGGGAACTCATTCATACAAAATCGATGGCTCTTCATAAATAATAAATAGCAAAAATTACTGGGGCTATATGAGCACAGGTTTTGTTTTCTTTAGGGAATGCGGTTGTACTGTTCAGGTAGAAATAGAAAAAGGAAAACATCTTTCTAACTACAAGACATATCTCTGACCTGGAATATAAGCTATTTTAGGCTTCATTCACTATTTTGAATATTCAATCCTAAGTATTTACAAACATGCAAGTTAATTTGGTAAAGAGGAAATATGATCAGCTCAACTAAAAGTGTTCATTGGTTGACAGCAATGCATATTTTGATGTCCAGAACCAATCATTCTAATCTTACTGGAAATCAGGCATGCATGAGGAGGTAATGATTAAATTCTGTGCAATTTTCCTGTCCTGTTTCTCTACAACTTCCCACATATCCCCCACATGTATGGGATCATGTCAAGGGATGAAAAGGGACAAGGAGCATATAGAACTGGAGGTGCAGAAGAACATAGTTACACAAATGAAAATGTACTCCTATTGGATTTCAGCCAAATAGTAATATTTTCTTCTACATGGCAATCCTTCCCTTCCCTTCAAATGAAAACATATTATTTTGTAGTCACAGCCAAAACATTTATCCTGTCCACCCCCAAAGGGAAATTAAATTCATTTTTTAACGTTTGTTCTTGTTTCTCTAGTCTTTAATATTTAATATGTTTCTAGCCACATTTAATATTTTCTTCTTTATCTGCACATAAAAATCTTTTGGATTAAAGTCATACAAGCCACTTTTGTGTTCGTTATCATAAAAAAAGAAAGGTTTGTTTTAGATCATGACAATCGAAGTCTAGATTGTTTGTCTCATGTTCCACAAAGTATTCCAAATTTTGGGCCAAAAAGATGAGCTACAAACCTTTTAAAATGACACCAGTGAGTATACAAAATGGGTTCATAGTGATCTGTTTTTGTTTTTTGTTTTAAAGTACAGGTATGACTAATGTTAATATGATTGTCTAATGAGATATGGATAACTTTCTGTCTACCATAAGCTTTCTGTTTCAACATGTATGGTCCCCTATTAAGCATCAGAAGAACTGGAGATGTTTGAAGAATTTGATCTTTGCAAGTACTAGTATAAGCTCACCTGAAATACATGTCCTAGACCAAAGCATAAATCAGAATGGATTTTGTAATTCTAAAAATGTTTTCTGTCCAAAACCATACTAAAACATATTTTATTTCAATGTGAATTTTCATACAGATTGTATAACTCTCATATTATATCCAAGCAGCATTTATTCCTCTAAAACTACTATAAACTGCCTTCCAGGCAACTTAAACTTCTGGTCATAAAAAAGTTATAATAAAACAAACATTTTGCCTCCAACATTATGAAAGATGGGTGGTAACAAATTAATTTTTTTGTCAGTGTCACCCTAGAGAATAGATATGTAACACACTGCTGGTATAATGCCCTACATGTTTGGACCTTTCATGACTCAACTTTCTTATGTCCATAAATACTGCCAAATATAATTTACGCTATTTGCAGTATGTACCACTATAGGGAAAGACATTAACTATAATACTTCTTTCCAAAATTGTCAAAATTATATTGAAACCAAAATGAAACTATAGCTAGAGAAAACAAGATCTTATGGGTTAAAGAGCCTTCCAATTTTTAGCAATGCCAGTGTAATAAATCTAATGTCCAAATCATTTTAAACATTCTTTGAAGAATAACACAAAATAAATTTGTGTTGTTTACACCAATAAACACAAAACAATATTTATTAATTTACTGATAATTTTATTTTTACATCATAAGTATATTTGTTTTTTTTAACACCTGGAGCCATAGATTCTCAAAACTGGATATTCCAGTTCTTGATTCCACTATTTAGATATACAGTATAACCTAATGCTAACTTTTATTTTATTTTTTAATTCCTTATAAAATTTGATTGTGGGTTTCTGTTCAAGCATTACATCCTAAAATTACATGTACCTCAATGGCCATAGAGAGCAAGTAAGGTGATCTTGACATAAATAGATCAGATACATTGCCAAAGAAACAAGGGGAAAAATCTTTGAGTGAGATGGGCAGTGACTATCTATATAATATAAATAAATAAAATAAATAAAAACATAGCTTAAGTCCAAAACAAAAAGCCAGCATGCATGAAAGAGTCAGGAAGACACCTTCCTAATTCACATTAGTATAAGGGGGGGTGGGGTGAAGAAAGTAAAGCATAGTCAGATTTGTAAGATTCTGTTACTATAGCCAACATTAATAAACATAATTTTAGCCTTGGTGTGGAGTTGATTTCTTGATTTGATCTACATAGTGGGGCTCACAGCAGCTTCTAAAGCACCTGGACCATACTGTTTACTTCGTACATGTTTCAGTTGTATTTATTGCCAAGTGAATGTTTTAAATAAGTCACATTCAAAATGTAATCTCTCAAAATCTTTTTTTTTTTAATCATTAGAACTCAGTTGGTCTAAAGAATTGATCTCTTGTATTGCTCAAGCATTCCAATAAAAAATCTTCCCTATTTTCAATTCTAGTCATTCTACAAATCAGTTTCTCATTTGATTTGAGATCAAAACATAACCTCTTACCTATTAATGACCAAATGTTCCTGGCATTTTTCAAGGCTGAAAATGAAGATCCCTGTTTAATATGCCTAGACCCTAAAACCTCCTAACATTTCAGAAGTGTTACATACTCACTCTCCAAGTAAGCCCGAAGAGGGAAATATTCATTAAAAGTCTTGCTCCAAAATAATACCTATGTTAAATAAAAGGTCAGCAATAAAACTGAAAATCTATATCATAAAGTAATCTCAATTTGACCAAGAACATTTGAGGGCTTTTAGTCTGCTGTAATTCACTTGAATTTATTTATCTGTTAAAGTACCTAATAGGGATTAAGACTGGAATCCTTCTTACAATACACATTAATCTTGATGTAATATTCATTTTAATAGCATTAATCTTGCCCCAGAGACTTAATGGAAATTCTAACCATTGAGTTATGTTTATTGAAATTGCATCTACATATTTAGACATATTTAATTCAACATGCTATGATATATTTTGAGAAAGATGTAAACCTAAGTATTTTATAGAGTCTGTACAAATTGTACTCCTGCTCTCTTGTGGCAATCAATAGATATAGTGGATCCCAAAGGCAACAAATTAAACTTTTTCTAGTTAATAGTATAACCAGAGCATAAACCATAATACATTTTGGTATGATATTGTATCATTCATGTGGAAGAATATAGAGATAACCTTGAAGAAGAAATGCAATAACTTTTAAGTAAATGTTAACTTAGCCCTGGGAAGAAAAAGGGGTAGGAAAGAAGTTCAATATAATCCAACCTTGATTTTGTTTGGTTACCAGGAGGCAGAGGAAAGCTCTAACAGGCTTTCAAGATTTTGTTATTATACCCTATAACAATAAAGTAGAGTTCCAGTAGTACTTATGTATTCCCTGACCTGGCCAACCGCAAAGAACGGACAGGTACCCAGAACAGTCATAATATTATCAGCACCACTCCCTTAATATCTTAAAACTACTTAACAGAAAAAGGCAATTGATCAAGAATCAAACTGAAGATTAAAGAAGACAAGAGGAATCCTTAACACATGCTAGTTTTTAATTTGATAGGTTGGGAGACAAACCTATTCATAATAACTTCAGCCACTGAATGGAAGTACCAAATCAAAATCAGGTGAACAAAATTGAGTGGAAATATCATGGACACTTTTTCTACCATACTTCATAAATTCAATCTGAGCCATATAGAAGGCCTTTTCAGTATCCAATGACATTAGAAGAAATTATTCCATTTTATCTGCTGCAATATCCAAAATATCAATCACCAAGGGAATATTGTCAGATGTCTATCTTTTGTCAATCTAGATTGAGATGGGTGGATTATAGATGGTAATACTTCCTGTAACCTCCTGGTTAGTACTGCAGTTAATGTTTTAAAATTCACGTTGAACAAATATATTGGTTTATAGCTGTAGAGAGCAGAGGGAATGGTCTGGAAGGACAGGAGAAACAGCCACTATCAAGGCAATGGTCAGATAAAATAAGCCTGAGTCTGATTCAAGAAAATAACTTGAGGAAACATCTGTCATGGCCCTGGCTCTGGACTCAGATTCTGAGTCTGAAGGTGAGGAAGCTGCTCCAGCTGAACCTGTGGAATGTCAGCCTCAGAAAGGATAAAGCCAGACATCACATGAGGCTGATCAATCACATGCACCACCTGAGCAGCTGGAGTCAGGTGCGGATGACATAAGGCCTCCCAGTCCCCACACCAAGAGAGGAGAAAGAAGAGCAGAAGTCTATTCCCTAATAGGCTATTCCCTATACCCTTTGTGAGGGTACTCACAAAGCAAAGGAGCAAGCAGTCTGATTAACAATAGCTGGTTGCAGCTCTATTTAACAAACAGCTCTCAGATAAGCTTCTTGCTGGAAACAACGTTTGACATCCAGCTTGTGCATGTTGTGAGATTCATGTGTGGATTCTGCTTCTTCAACCTTTGGACTGGCTGACAACTTTGACCTGGCTTTGACACCTTGGATTAGCTTTAGATGATTCTTCTGCATGCTTCTATTCTCAAAACAAACCTTGCAGGCAAACCTCAGCTTCATTTACATTCCTGTGCTTGTTTGCATTCCTTGTTTCCTTGTAAATCCTTCAGCTAGTAGTAGACTGATAATCACCTGAGAAACTGTGTGTGTGCTGTGTGTCACTGAAGCCTGGAGCAGGTCAATATCTCAGACAAGCTCCTCCCTAGTTCAGTTTAGTTCAGATAAAACTAAAGGGAGGGAGGGGAAAGCACATTCAGACTTCCAAGATTCTGTTACTATAGCTGTTACTATAAAAATAGTACTGACCTACATGGCATTGATTTCTTAGTCTGGTCTACCTTGTAGGGCTGACAACAGCTTGCACATCTAGTGGGATCTTTCTTAGGCTTTAATATTAATATAATATAAGCCACATTTCACCATCCCCCAAGTCCTGCTATGCTTCCTCATTGTGGCAGGTATTCTTGGGAGAGAGGTGTGGCAAACATCTGGAATGTACAACTTAATGAAGAATTATAGAGTGCTGATAGAAAGGAGGAAAAAAAAAACATTATGACATGATAAAGATATCAAAGATGGAAACAGACATGGAAAAACAAAGGGAAATTTTCCTAAAGATCACCAAACTCTGAAGAAGTTTCCAACCTCAAACTGGTAAGCTAAAGAATGCCAATGATAGTGAATCACAGATAGTGACTGATTCAAAGAAACTCAAACCAAGATGGAAGGAGTATACCGAAGTTCTGTACAGCAAATATATCAACATCCAAGATACCTTAGAAGATATTCCCTATACTCTGTACAAGAACCTCTAGTACTAGAAGATGAAGTTAGATCAGCACTCCAGTCATGGCAAGTCACAGAGGAAGGATAGTAAAGGTTCTAACCAAGCTACGCCAGCAGATCTAGAGAATGGCACAGGGGCCAACTAAGGACAGCCATGGAGATGGCCTTGAGGGAAATATTCATACGCTGTTACAAAAACAAAAAGGGCAGAAGCATTCCATAAGCCCTGGGAAAGGAGGCAGTATTAAGAAGGCTGAGTTGTTGGGATATAAGGGAAAGGGGACAAAAAACAAATCAGGCTTGCAAGAATCTGTTAATGTAGCTTGTCTCAATAAAGCATCATTCTAGTCTTCTTGTGAAGTCTGTTTCCTGATCTGGACAACTTCACAGGGCTGACATCAACAGATTGGAAGATGTTGGTCTACATAGCAATACTAAATAAAGGAGACTAAATAGAGTGTGCAAACTATTACACAATATCCAAACAAAGATATAAATTTTTGTTGTTTTGATCATTTCAAGTAATGAGCCATTAACTTTCCAGCTCTCTTTCTTGATTCCCAGCAGTGCTATAATAATTTCAAAGAATATTCAGCTTAAACCTTGCTGCTATACATGCTTGATGTAACTTGTCTGTGGGGTTTCTGGCATATAGCAAAAGTTAATCTTTAACCACTTAATGCAGTTGTAGACCTATCTCTGAGTCTGTTGTTGCTGTTGAGGCAAATGTAAGAATAGATCTCCAGACCTATTGATCGCATCCCAAAGGATTAAAGTATTGGTAGTGCCCCAATTTTTTTTTAAAAGTACAATATTTTTGTTGATATAGTGCACAAAAGAGAATTTCAGGTACTGTATAAAATTTGCTAGTTATTATTTTTAATGGAACATGGTTTGAGATTGCAGTGGGGCTCATGAAAGAATCCATAAATTGATCCACCAAGCAAAATAAATTAATAAAATACACTAATCTAAAGCAGTTATGATGGACAGATGAAAAAAGGTATATTCTTGTATGTTTTAGATTTTAAAAAATGCCAAATATCTATTAGTTTAAATTCCAATATACATGTTTATAGTACTTTCCAGTTTGGGGAGAATTTTTTTTTTTTAAGTGCTTCTACATAACTGATATGGGAAGGAAATCTCCCTCCTGCCACACAGCCTTCCTGCCATGATCAAAGCAAAATGTGAGAAACTACAATTAGAACGGGCCTCAATGCATAGATTAAAATGCAGTGGGAAACGCCAATTTAATAGCATTCCTTCCTGGCTGAAGTTTAACCAGAGGTCTCTTTGATCAAATGAGAAACGATCCTTTCCCCAAGAGATTACCATTTCAATCAACAAATGCTAAACAAGCAGAAACCACAACTCAGCAGGGCGCCTGGCTGCAGAGCGCTCCTTCCTGGAAAGCTGGCTACATGGACTTTCTCGGAATTCCTAAAGGGGGCGCTTTCACACACTCTGGAGAAACAATAGCCAGGCTTCCCTATAAAAGGGCTCTAAAAGGAGAACTTAGCACAGCTGCCTCTGTCAGCTGACTCTGTACCTTGTGCTCTCAGAAATAAACCACACCTCTGATTCAAGCAACTGCCTGTGCATTTTATTCCCGGCTTGGAAATGAAGCTGGTAAGATTTCTTTCTAACACTGAGAAACTCAAATTAATTAAAATCTCCCACACAATATATATATTGACGGTTTGCAGAATGCAATTTAGAGAAACATCTGTGAAATATTTCAGAAGTGTTCTTAATAGGGTGATAAAAGTTAATCAGAGCAATAATTACAGTAACTATCTTTACTAAAAAAAATAAAATGAAATGCCCTTCACTGTCACAGTGTTCATATTTTAAATCAACTTTAAGATGGTTGATAAACATACTACCTACTTCACATATTTTATGGAGTATCCACTAATATAGGTTTACCCATTCAGCTCCTAGGTCCCAAAAAGAGCTGCTTGTTAGGTAGATTATATGTTTCTTGCAACATAGTAACATCTGGTTACAGTTTTCCACCTTGTTACAAATGCACCCTTTTAAAAAAAGAATCTGACTCCATTTATATTCCAACTGACTACTTTAAGTATCATGCCACCTTGAAGATAAAATATTTCTCAAGGTAAGTTTCTCAACATCAGAGTCATATTGCACTGTAATCAGCTTACTTAATAGCAAATGGATAAAGAGAAAAGATTAATTTTGATCTAAGTTGAAAAACGTTGAATATAATGCAAAAAACATAAGTAAAAAGTACCCACCCCAACCGCACTAGGAAGGAGGGAAGCACTCTATTTTAAAACTCCTATTTTGCCTCCCCCCCCCCCCCCCAATTCCTTCTCTTCTGACCCTGGGACTAAACACATAGGAGACTCACATAGTAACTCATATAGCTCCTAATACAGTAAAAACAACAATTAAAGAAAAAAATTAAAATAATAAATGAAAACAAAGCAAAGCTGTTATTCATCAGATTTGCTCAGAGCTTGTAAAAATTCCATAGTGGCAGATGGCCTTGTAATCTTTTGATCTCATTTCCAATAGAGAGGCAGAAGATTGCTGGATACAAGAAAAAGTATTCAACCTTCTTATTTCCTGCTAGGGTACATGCTGAATGGAAGTCTTTCCTTTGGTAAAGCACTTGCAAAAGAAGATATGGATAAATCATGATTTTATGTCTATAGTATTTCAATTCAGTAGCTTGTCCTGAAAATTATAAAGGGCTGTCTCTAGCACTGGGTTTCAGAAAGTTAACTATTAAAGAACAGACTTTCATGAGTGATTGCTTCTTGGATTTAATCTCCAAGCATCCATTACCTCAAGTTTAAAGTCAAGTAGCAATGATAACATTACTTGAATATATTATTTCATGGAATTTGACAAAACTTCTGCTGCTCAGGATCCAACAGTGGACTAATTGTTTTTAAATTATTTTTGCTGAGTTGTCCATGTACTTTAAGCAGTTCAGCTTGTAGATTTGTACTGAACTGATCATGAGATTTATCCGTTTCCTCTAAGGTCTTCATTCTGGTTTCATGAGAAACAACAATAGTTCTGTCCAATGTTTCCAAGACTTGGTCGAATTGAAGAGCTAGAGCTTTCATGATTTTAAAGAATACCAAAAAGAAGTCAGCTTTGTTGATTATACAGTATATGGAAAGGCCTCTGATTGTGTCAATCATATCAAACTGTGGAATGTGCTTAATGGGAATCCCAGCACATTGGATTGTCCTCATGTGAACCCTATATACAGTTCAGAAAGCCACAATATATACAGAACATAACAAGTCTTCATTTTGCAAGGCATATTGTAAAAACAATATTATATTCAAGTTAGGACAAAATGGAAGAGTTTCAGCATAAAACATTCACCGTTCAGCTACCTACATGAGTGATGCCATTCACAAGCTCAGAGTGAGATAAAAAAGGCATCTACCTAGCAGGAATGAAAACTGGAAGTCAGAGGGGTTTTATTTAAATTTTTATTTACTAATAATTTTAAAAGAAAAACAGGGAGGGAACAAACAAGCAAAAACAAAAAAGAAAATGAAAAAAGAAAAAATAATAATTGGTACAGAAATATAATAAGTACACAAGGGAATTACTAAGACTGTACAGTTAGTACTAAATGTGTTTTTGATTAGAAATTAACCATACAAAACATTAAGTTGCATTTAAGTTCATAAAAACGTTTTAACAAAGTAAGTAAAAATTTAAATCCCTGAGCTAAGTGCCAAAATCTCCACTATTTTTTGTTTAGAAATGCAAACAGAGAGAAACCTACTAAAACAGTATAGATAAATATTAGTTTCTAATTTCTCTTTTATCATACTCTGCCTAATGTGCAATATTTATAGACATTTGGAAAAAGTACTATGTATGTGTGTTTCGGATTTGAATTCTTCACTCGGTTATTCTTCCCCTTAAAAACTATACTCTAGATACTTATATTTGCTTTACTGTATTATATGTACTATGTATGGAACTCATTATTGCTTAAATGTGGTTAGATTTCTGTTGTGAATATGGCTCTTAATTTTGCCATTGCTGCAGATTCTCTAAATTTAAGTTCCCAGTCTGATAGTAATGTATCTCTTTTCCAATATTGTGCTAAATTTATCTTTGATGCCATAAATATGTATCTTAGTAGATTGTGATATTTTCTTTGCTATGTCTTGGAATTATGCCTCATAAAAAGAATTGTGGTTTCATTTCACAACTGAGTTTTAAAATTCTCTGAAAAGTGTTCTGTATTTCTTTCCAGTACTTTCAAGTTTTTTTACTGGTCTACCACATGTGGTAAAATGTTCCTTCTGTTTCATAGCATTTTCAACATTTATTGTTATATGATTTGTCTATCTTGGCAGTTATTGACCAAGTTGTATAGCATCTGTAAAACATTTTACCAGTTTTCTCTTAAGTTATAACTTGGAATACATTTTATAAATTTGTTCCACAATCTTCCCACTGTTGTGTTGTCACTGTTTCTTTAAAGCTTTGCATCCATGTTATCATGCAATTTTTTATTTGTTCTACCTCTATGTCATATCTGAGTAAGAGTTTATATATGTACCATGGCAGGTGTCTTGATTCTGTATAAGCATTTCAAAGACGATTTTGCATTTCCCACTGTTCAAGTCAAAATGTACCCCCACTGAAATGATGTTGGCATTCTTCAGACTACTGTGTATTCAGTCCAACTGTCTGAAGGAGCAAACTCTACATGCATGTGGCTGTAGGTCAGCTGGCTTCCCTCTGAGCTGGGTTCCAGTATTATCAGGATCTGGGTTCATGTGGAAGCCAATGTGGGATCCAAATGATCCTACAAATTTGCTTGCCAAACAGGAAATTACTTACAGAAGCTGTTCTGTGTAATGGTATATGGGAAAGACCTTGGGAGACTGGGCTAAGAGATGCTGCCTAGGAACTGTCAGATAAGAGACAGCATAGTCCACAGCTGGATAGTGGGTGGAGCAAGAGGCTCAGAAGAGACCCTTCCTAATTTCTCAGGGGGTAAAGGAGACGGGGAGAATTGTACTTTCAGACTTGCAAGAGTCTGTTAATGTAGCCTTACAATAAAGTAGAATTAGTTCATCTGGTCGTGTTTTCTGTCTGGTCTACCTAGTAAGGCTGACATCAATCTTGCAAGCTAAACATCTGAAATGACTCTCTTTTTACTTATTGCAGGAACAGACAAGATTTTGTTTTGGTCTGCACTTTCCAAACCTATATAAAAAGCAATTTCAGTTATACATTAATACCTGCAGACTTCTGAAGTTTACAAAAATCACTTGCAAAAATGCATACATTACAAAAAATGCATATAAAAATCTGTATGGCAGGAGAAGTGCATATAAAATTCATATATTGAGGAAAATATAACACACACACACGCACACACAATCCATACAAATCTTTGTACAAACTTTAAGGAAACTGGCACAGTCATGCACTAATTGAATGAAATTAATTTAATGTTGGAAAGATTAAAGACTTGAGTAACATCAAGTTTGATGAATTGGCTATTTCAATTAGCTGTCATACAATTCCACTCATTTCCACAATTTTATTGCAACATTTAATGAGCTGAAGGATGGGAGAGACCAGACAATAAAAGGAAGTAGTTTACACAAATATATGGCAGAATGAAGAAAAATATTCAGGGATATGCAGCCCAGCTTGAATACCAGCCACTTCAAGCTCGGGACAGCTAATTTGAGTAGTTTGTGGGTGAAACAAAACACACGGCTTGGATGTTTTGATTTGAGTATGAAACCAAATGAGGCCTTACTGAGTGGGCTGTTACCTTTGGAATTCTTCTAAGTGATTGTTGATATCCCTGCTGGTATTGGCTTAGTCTGGGTGAGGGGTGATCTGCGGTGGAGATTTGAAGTAGGCACTTAAGGAGTGCATGGTATAGAGCAGACTGGTGAGCCTAGAGGCATCTGCCCAGGCTTTTGGTTCTTGTTGAACTTCAGGATGCTTTCATATGTGCAGTGAGTGTGTCTTCATCCTCCAAGGCTGAAAGCTGAAATCAACAGGCCAAAAATGCGCACACAGAGTGCACACACCCCTCCAAGCTCAGCAAGTCATCAGCATAGTTATTCCCCCACCCACCTCCAAAAGGTGATGACTTACTTTGGTTTGGTTGGGCTGTTTTGAAGTGTTTGAGCACATTTAAAAAACAAAGAACTACTGCAGTTGGTCAGCCTGTTGCTTTCTGTGCTGTTCATTCATCACTGCCCTCTGCGTGATGCTCGGCTCTTTTGTTTGTGGGAGACTTCAGAGTGCTCTGAAAAATGCAAGCAACTCTGGTTGGCCAGTGAAGTTCAGGAGTGCATATACTCTGTGCACGTGCTCAGTTTCTGCAGATGCCATCCACAATACTTTTTGGTACAAAAGGCATGTTGAAAGTTGTTGGTCTGACCTCTTTTCTGCAGCTCTTCCATTTTTCCCCCCTTTGGTACTTCAAGTTGTAAAAGACGAATTGTTCTGCTGGGCAAGGACAGGTACCTGACTCACGATTACTATTTTCTTTTGCTAAATGTAAATGCTGACAATCTTGCAGGGAGGGATTTATTTGTCTCCCAGGGTCAGGATTCTCTCCTGGGAAGCAGCAGTTAATTTCTTTCATTGTTCCTTTCCTTTTCTTTTCCTCTAATCTTCTCATTCCACCAGGCAGAAACTGCCGTTCTTTATTTTTGTTTGTTTTTGGCAGGCAGATAGATAATAAAAACATGACAAACTGCAGCTAAACCTTTAAATACTGGAGAAGAAAGAGACAGTCCATGTTCCGGACTATCTGCAAGGTTGAATTTAGGTGCAGACAGTATAAATTTAGAAGATATTTATTGTGAAACATTTCTTAAAGTAACCTCTTAACGTAGTCACTGGAATTTATTATCTATCAATTTGAAAATGATGACTTTTGTGTGAGACCTCAGAAGCACCGAGTCAAATGCTAATAATCTCCTCCTGCATTTCTCCAATTAGCCTATCCCCAGGGCAAAAAAGAATGCATATATTCATGTGGCTGATATATATATTATGTGTACAGGGAACAGCATACGAGGAAGAAGGTAAAACAACCTTTTCCCAAACTTCCTGCAAGCTGGCTTGCTAGTGGCATTTATCACGATCAGCTTAACTATCTGTATCTATCTATTTTAGTGAATTTGAGGTCAAAAGGAGAGGGAAAGAGATATGTTCTGAGCCCCTGCTGTTTCCCATGGCTGAAATACTCAAAACTATCAAGTTTTATTTCAATGAAACACAAAACTCCTAATCAGACTGAGTTTTGTTCTGGCAAACCATTGCTATTTTGAACCAATTTGATGGAAATTTTAGGATACAGTGTTTTGTTTCAAGCTTGAAACAAAACTTATTTTATACTCTCAGTGCACCCTCACTTAGAGAATAGAGTAGTAGCAATTCAGCTCATTATGGTTATATATAGATGAGCTCCCAGATCAGAGGCATTGCGTCTCAGGGTACTACTTTCTGAGAAGAGGGCTTGGAGAGAGAGATTGTAAGAGGTGGAGGGAAGTTAGGAAAGGAATGGAAGGCTTGCAGGTACTCCAGTATGATCACCTCTGGATGATTGGGTATGTATGGAATGACCCTGTCCATCTACAGTCTGCTAATTAAAAAAAAAAAAATGATCCTAAATCAAGACAGCATACCAGATTGAATTGAAGCCCACATTTAAAACTAGATGGCGCTCATTATTCCTACTGGCTCAATTTTAAAATTTCCTGCTGAAGTATGTAGAAGTTGGAGCCCTTCCCTCATGTTAGTTAATTTAGTTATTACCATGCAAGCAGACAATTTCCTGGAAATAACTTATATTAGCTCAGTATTGCAATATAACAGCGACAAGCTATTAGAAAGTTCATGATATGCCAATACAAGTGGATTCACTTATTTTGTTTATCAATTAATAATTTACTGGTATAAAATGACACCCCTAGGAGAATATTCAGTGCCAGTGACATTTCCCTCTACAAGGTTTTCACTTTCCCTACAAGTTCTCTAACAGCAGCTGCACATATTAGCCCTTTCCCATTGAAGCTGAGGGATTGTTGCAGCTACTGCTATCTCATGAATGGTTCATACAATGGACTAAGCCATGATTTGCTAACCATCAATCAATCATACTTGGGTAGGAATCCAATCCACACACAAAGCCATAAAATACATTTACAGAACCTTATGGTTGGATTCACACAATGTGCAGATCCACAAAATATGCAATGCAAAGAAGTGTGCCCCAAGTGCAGGTATTAAGGAAAATATTATATTGGGAAAACTGCTGCAAAAAGTATGGCCATGAGGAAAAGTGCACTAAAGACATTAATATTAACAGCCCTGCACATAAAAATGCATGCAGACTTTTTGTACTGAATTCACAAATGGGTGTGAAAACGGCCACCAAAGAATTTGAAGATGGGAAAATAAGGAATGGAAGGAATCATAGTTGCAAGAGTCGCTCATCTCTAGTTCTCAAGACATACATCAGACCAAGCTATTTGAATATGAAAGTAAACAGCTTGAGATGCAGGTATTTAAAACAAATGTCTCAGCAGATGGCAGAAACTGTTGTGCGTTCAGAGCTGAGAGGCCCTGCAGGTGGTTCCAGTGGTGGCCAGAACTTGGCCTTCTTTACGAGACTGTCCCAAATGGAACTGTCTCCTAAGAGATGTTCTGCTGGCCATTGCCCTCAGGAAAGAACTGAAGCTATGTCCGTTCACCTAAAGCATTTATGGAATAGCACAACCAAGGTCCAGACCATCTTTAAGATTTCCTATTACTTATTTTTACTTTTTTTTTTGTTTCTAATCTTTGCACTTATTGTTTTTAATTTTATTGTTTTTGTTTTCTAATCTTTGCACTTATTGTTTTTAATCATTGATGCTTTTATTTTTATGGTTTTTATTCGATCTGTCTCTCCCTCTTGTGAGCTGCTTTAGACTTCTCTGAGAAATATTTATAGTGCTATAATAATATCAACTACAAAAACAATAATAAAGACAACCATTGCATAATATACAAATATTGTAATGGGATATCTAGTAGAGAAATACAACAATATGCCTGTTTCCCCAAAGAATATAAATAGTTATGACATCCCCCAATAAAAAATATTTATGTTATCCCCAGATGCATTCATTACTTGACTATTTTTATACTTAGATAACGTCAAATGGTCTAATTTAATTTATGTCTATATTATTAATATCACTTAATTATAGGAAAGTCACTTGTTTTGGAGTTTTTTTAATAAAGCAAATATAGCACAGTGTGCTGCAGAGTCTCAGATAAAGCACAATAATGTTGCCCCAATGAAATTTTGAAATATCTATTGTATGAGATTTATTTTCTTCTCTTATGTGCTGTGTCTGTCTGTATACACACACACACACACACGCCCTTATACTGAGGCACACACACACATATACTGTATATAGGTAGTCCTTGCTTAACATTTATTCATTCAGTAACTGTTCAACGTTATGCCAGCACTGAACGAAGGGACTTACAACCAGTTCGAAGTTACGACAGCAACCACCTGAACAAAATTCGGGCCCACTCAGGCCCACCTGCATTTATGACCACCTTTTGGCTACCGCCTACCCACTGCTGCTGGCTGCCCTGCCACCCGGCCCTGCCCCCCACCATTGCGCCCACCTCATTGTGCACCACTACGGTAATGGCCAGGACCTCCTTTTGCACCACTTTCCTTTGTGCTGGTGCAGTCGGGGCTTCTCTCACGCCCCACCCAGGGTCTTTGTTTGCCCACCAGACAGGGCCTTCTTTTTCAGAAGAAGCCCAGCACATGAAAGAAGGCCCTGGCTGTGCCAGTATGAAAGAAGGCCCCTTCTATCCAGGACCTTCTTTCAGGCACTGGGCTTCTTTCACAAAATAAGGCCCTGCATGGAGCATGAACGAAGGCCCTGGATGGTGGGTGAATGGAGGCCCTGGCTGGGGTGTGAATGGAGGCCCTGGGCAGGGCACAAACGGAGGCCCTGGGTGGGGCACAAAAGAGACCCTGAAGGGCATGAGAAAAGCCCAGCTGTACCAGTGTGAAAGAAAGAGGTGTGAAAGAAGGCCCTGGCTGGTACAGTAATTGTGCCCAGGCACAGCATCAGCAGGTAGGTGAGTGGCCAAAAAAGGCAGAGATGGGGGGAGATAGGCAGGTGGCGGGAGTTCAAGAAGAGACAGAGGAGGCAGTCCCTTACCTTGGAAGAACTGAGGCTCTGGGCTGGGAGGGACCAAGCCAGGAACGGCCCAGATCGGGGTGGGTCCTCACCTAACGACCGGTGGATTCAGTTAAAAGCAGCAACGGGGACTGCCAGGATTGCTGTCACTAAGCAATGCAATCATGTGACTTTACAACTGCATCATTTAGCGATGGAAATTCTGGTCCCAATTACTATTGTTAACGGAGGACTACCTGTATACACTTATGGGTATTCACATAGTCTATATATTCTCTCTCTCTCTCTCTCTCTCTCTCTCATCTATCTTGAAATCAAGCTGATTTTTTTATATAGGATTATATCACTGGGAACAAAGCTTCCAAAGTGATTGATATTAGGAATGTGGTTCATGAATGAGAGATTTCAATATGTAAATTAATTTCTGCTCATAGATCCATCATCATCATTCTGGTCCTCCTGTGTTTAAATGAAATGAACCTTTATGCAGTTACATGCTTCTGTTTAGTGTTCGGTGAACCTTAGTATGAAGCGTTTCATAGGAATTGCTCATTCTTCAGTTCATATATTTAAAATAAGAGATTCCCACCCTCCATTCATCTACCTGTTCATTGCAAAAAGAAAATTAACAACTTTCCATATTTTTTCTCTTCTCTCCGATCCTCTCTTCTCCATATGGTGCCCATGATATAGCTAGAGTCATGTCAGCTGCTCTGGGAAAATTACACTTCCAATATTCTGGGTCCCAGAACTTGCCCTATCAGAATATGCCATATTTCAAGTAAGGAGAAAAAAAAGAATGGGAAATCTGTAAAGCAGGGAGTGGGAGTGAGACCTACTTTTGATAAGTATTAGGAAGGATTAGATCTTCCATTCCACAATCTTTTAATATATATTTTAATTAGAATTTTTCAATGTAGTAAAATATGCAAAACAAACAAGAACAAAGATAGAAGATAAGAAATAGAAAAAAAGAGAGAAAGAAAAAAGAAAAAAATACAATTATGTCTTCCGCCCTTTTTTCTGTCAAGTGATTATCATCTTAAATTTTTCCCTAGCCTCTTCATCCCTTTTTAATCTCCAAATCCCAAAATCATCAATTTGTTTTTTCTTCTTTCAACAAAAAGTCCATTTAAGGTTTCCAGACTTTCTAAAAAGTCCATTCTTAACAGCAGTCTTAAAGTCTATTCTTAAAGTCCTGCTTAACAGCAGGGTTTTTTTTTTTTTGTAAGGATTCAAGCAACTCATTAAAATATTTTTATCAGAGAAATATCAAGGGAGGGGTGTCTCTTTATTGTTGTACAGCCTGCATAGATATAGTATAACGGTTAAAATAGTTAATGTGTCAGCATAGAAGACTCACATTCAAATCCCTATCAGACAATTGACAATGAAACCCATGGTTGACTTTGCCCCCTCCCCTTCCTATGAGCTATCTGCCTCATGGGGTTTTTATTGTGTACTACTTAGGATCTAGAGAAAAGGCCAGATAGGATATAAGGAGAATAAAGAAATAATAAATAAAATGAAGTTTCATAATTATGGGTCAGGATTTAGTAGAACTTTAAATGATCCATTAAACCCACTTCTCTCTTTAGCTCTCTTTATCTTAGGTAATTGCTGGATCAGAAAAGTATGAGGCAACATTCAGCATGCTGATGATCCATTTCTTCTTATTCAGTGCAGGCATTAGGATTTTTTTTAATGCATAAAAGATATAAATTAGTTGCATACACACATAAGATAAATACCTGTCTTTTAAAAATATTTAAAGCTATACTTATATGCACATACATATATACATCTTAGTAATATCAATATTTTATCATTAACAAGATTGCTCTGAATGGGCAAAACTCCTAAGAATAATCATTCCAAACCTCCAAACAGCATCTAACACTTCCCACTCACCAAGAACCTTATGAATTCCCCTTTAAACTTACACCATTTTTATATATTGGCACCAAAGAAAATCTTCCCAAACTCCAGCTGGAGCACATAAAATGAAATTGGGAGATGTTTCCTGTAGAGATTGTGTCACTGTAAATTCCAGTGAAAACCCACATGTATTTTGAGCCAGTAGGTTTTGCTTCATTTTTCTCTAGTATAAATTTTTTTCATGGCTCTGCCTGTTTACATAAAGCTATTTCATAAAGGACGGTTCTGTATAAGCACCTTCTCTTCCCATATTAGAGATTCAGGTCAGAGATACATGTCATGGCTCAAATTAAGAATATCAGACAACAGCTGTTAGTTTAAGCTTTTGTTGATTTTTTGAAACTCTTTAAATAAACCTAGTGCTCCAGATAGTTACTTCTTTATGAGAGTCACTGGAACATAGTGATTTTTGTTGGACTTAGAGTGGAAAGAGTAAACTGAGTCATTTAAGCTCAATAATTATCCATCACAATCTTTCAGTCTTACCTACCTTACAGGGCGATGAGGAGGATAACATGAAAAAAATCTATGTTATCTTAAGCTTTTTTAACGAATTTGCTTTAAAAGCCAAAACATACTTAAGAAAGGATGCAAAAAAGGGGAAAGAATAATTAATAGAGAAAAGGGAAAAGAAAAAAGGGAAAAGAACAATCTATCTGCTGATGCATATAGGAAATATGGATGCACATAAAAAACAGGAAGAGCTTCCATTGCACCATCATAGCTACTATCTTTACTTTTTTACCAAGACCCAGACAGCCCTGGAATCTGGGGTGGCTCTGTCCTTCCACTGAAATGAAATAACATCTTAGGTTTTGAGGTGGTCAGTGTCTGCTAAGTGCTTCAACACTGTGCTTCAACACTTGTACTGTGTACTACCTGATCATATCTGCCAAGGTGTGGGTACTTTGGCTGTGGTTGCACCATCATGTATTCTGCCATTGTTTTTACATTTACATTTTTACATAGCTTTCTGGATCTAAGTACAAGTAGTCCTTATTTACCAACTGCCTTGCTTAGTGACCATTCACAGTCCCAATGGTTATGAAAAAACAACAATGTGACCAATCCTTGCATTTATGACCTTCACAGGTCTGTAAAGCAAAGTAATACTGAAATAAGATCATAAGCACAGTCATGGTTTCACTTAATAACCACTTCACTTAATGACCAAGTTGCTCGTCCCAATTTTTTTTTTAAAAAAAAACTAAACTCAGAAAGAAAAAGAAAAGAAAAAGAGAATAGAAAGTGCAAGAAAAGGGGAAAAAAGAAAGAGGACAAAAATTACCTCTAAGCTTCATCACAAGTATAAAGAAATTCAGTAACTCTTCACTCTCTCTAAAGTTATAAAAAATTATCTTCTCATCCCATATTCCATCTCTTATCTATAAACAAATCCATAAAACTTCATCTTTTCAGTCCTGGTGTCAGCAGAAAGTCCATAAAGGATAGTCAGACATAACAACTTATCTTATTTTAACCTTGATCAAATAAACCAACTTTATATTCCTTCCTTTTACATCTAACAGTCTTAGTCTTTAGTTTGTTCAAATATTGTCTAAGTATTTGATTCATCTTAATTTCTTTGTCCCATTGCACAGAGTTCTTCAAGGCTTTAACAAGTCTCTTTTGTAAATCCAGTTAGAAAAAAAAATCCAGGTCACTCTCTTGGTTTGTCATTTGTATTTCCCTTTTAAATTTTAAAACATCAGCCAATTACTTTTGTCGATCCATTGAAACATCATTTTTTAAATCATTCTCTTGGTCTGTCAGTTGTAAGTCCACTTTCAATACCATTTCTATCTTGTCAGGTAAACTTTGTTCTACATCTGACATTTCTTCATCAACATCTTTTGCACACAGTCGATCTATAGAAGCAGGCATTGTTACTGACATTGTTGGTATTGTGGCTACTAATTTCTGACTCCATTCTTCTAGAGTTTCCTTCAGTATTTTTATTGTCATAACGTTTTACATCATCTTACCAGCCTGTGTATCTTTCTTCTACCTAAAATCCTTACTTCTCTCTAGTGTCCAGTTTCTGAAATCATGAAATTCTTTATCTATGTTATGTCTTGTAAAAACCAAAACAGGATGTATTTCCCATGAGAAGCTGATTGTGCTTTATAATTAATTCAAAAATCTTATTGTAAAACTTTCAATATTCAAATTTTATCTGGACTCTTAGTCTGTTTATAACTTTCTAGGATTAAAATCTTATTTAGCTTTTTGTTGTTTATTTCAGATTCTTTAAATTCTTAAGCTTATGACTAAAATTTTCTTTCATTCAGGATTAAAGGCAGATTTACCCAGTGTTTTCAAATTTGGCATTCCAGAGGTCTCTAATAGCTTAGAAATAGTTAATGAGCAATTTCCAAAATTGCTTAGAAAGTGAGGTTTGCGAACTTAGTGTCCTTTAAAAGTGTCCACTGTGGTTGCAAGCAAGATGGCTAATACTGTCATCTCCTGGTGCTCAAACCCACAGAAAACCATTGTCCTGTGGTCATGTTGTAAGGTGCAGCTAGCCAGAGCACATGTGGGTGATCTTCCATCCTCTCCTTATCTGGAGAGGTTCCAAGGAACCAATCTACTCACTGGTTCCTTGGTCTTTGCTGTGGTTGTCAGCTCTACCTTCACTGAGACATCTTCAGTTTGCCATACCTCCTGTGGAAGTCTGTCATTTTGTCCCAATGTTGACCAAAGGCAAAAGGCAAGCCCCCCCCCCTCTTTCTCTCTCTCTCTCTTCCTCCTTTTTCCTTTTATGCCTGGAAGCTTTAGTCCCCTCTGGTGTCCAATTTCTGAAATCATAAACTCTCAAATTTCTGTTATGACTTAAGGTGAACTAAACAATTTAGTCCCCACAAAGGTGCTAAGGTAAACTCACCAGGTGGCTTTCCAAACTTGTCATGTTGAAGATCTCTATTAGCCTTAAGATAGTTAATAGGTAATTTCTGAAAGTGATTAGAAAGTGAGGCTATTGAACCCAGTGTCCTTAAAAAAGGCTTTACTGTGGTTGAGAGCGCAATGGCTTCCCTTCATCTCCTGGTGCTCAAACCCGTGGAAGACCACTATCCTGTGGTCTTCTCATGAGGAGCAGACATCTGGTGCACAAGTGGGTGAATAGTTGACAATAAACACTGTAGCTGTGAAGTAAAATGTTGAAATATTTCCCAAGTACTGGAAAACAGTCTCTTAGGACTGAGGCATGGTTGATAGACTGACTTCACAATTTGCGTAAAGGTTTTAAGGAGAAGCTAATATGTTTTATCTGAAAGTACAGGATAGTTGGATAAGCTATCATTCATACATACATCCACACTTACACTGCAGGACGAAGGCCTCTTCAGGTTTTTCCCAATTGCTTTGACACAATACTTACATACACACAATCTAATTATAAAATATAAGTATTGATCAAGCACATTTCATTTCAGACAAGGTGGTTTATAACTTTATAATATGCTGACCCACTTCATTTGGAGCTTTTGTTACCAATTATTTTATTTCACCTCTGCTCTTCTCAGAAGGAAAGACAGGATGAAAGCAATGGGCAATAATCAAAGTACAAGCTTTTCTTCTGTGGCTAAGACTATGGATGTCATAAGCAACCATGACTGACTCTGATTAATTTAACTGAAGGTTCTTTGGTTTTTCTCTTATTTGTTCAGCACTCAAACCAAAGTAGATGTATTTTTTTGATCTGAAGTCTGAAAGGAAAACATTAATAGGAGGATAACTAAAGAAATCAATTTTCAGTCTTTTCCTCAAGAACATCCTCCCCATTTTTTATTATCTTGTCTGAGCAGTACACGCCATACTTTTTATGGAACTATTAAGATATTTTACAGAAGCTCTCTAGACCTCCATGGCTAATAAAGAAAAAAAAGAAAAAAGAAAGAAATGCTGCTACTGAATATTTTTAATAACTAACTGCCATGGAACCATAAATAGAGATTGCCATAGTTAAAAATGGGGATAAAAGATACTTTCTGGTGCATGTGTGTCATACATTCACACAGTGCCATAGACACCTTGTATTACTCTGATTGCTACGTTCTGTAATAAAAATGTTGTGGTTGCTATGTTCTGTAGTTAAGTTACTGTTTCTAAGATATTTTATGCCAAGGGCGTTCCACATTTTTTTTACTGTAGGATCACTTTTTCTGAGATTCATCTACTGTACAATGGACTGCAGGTGAATTGATGGGTGCAGCCAAAGCCAAAAGCGGATGAAGCCACATATTTTCTCTTTTTAACCCTTTATAAAATCTCCTTTCTCTTACTTTCTCCTTCCAACATCCTCTTTCATTTTCTCCTCTCCCCTCCTCAGGCAAGGGTCTGGTAAGGCAGCAATGATGTTTGTCAGAAAGGTGAGTTGAACGCTGGCAGTGGGCTTTTGAAATTAGTTTAAGGGCCACACTTAGCTCAAAGACAGCCCATTCTTTGTGCAACCACAGATATACACAGTTATACGTTTAGAATATGGGGATAACAGATTTTTTCCTTTGTCTGAAAGAGATAATCCAAAATGAATGATTAAATTCATGAAAAGAAGAACATAGCAACTTGGTATGTCATACAGATATTAATAGCAAAAGGTCCTGCAAGAGATTAAGTGGATTTTGTCATTACTGTTACTGTTAAATTGTACTTTTCCCTGGATAAGTTAACACAAAATCATTACCTACTATGTGTTTCCAACATACCAAAAAACAAACAAAAAACCCTACAGTGTAGATTATATATTGTGTAATTATATATACACAGAATATATAATTAATAATTAAAAAATCAATGAATAACTTGCATAAGAAAAAAAATGCAGTTCTTTAATCCCCTCCTCCTTAGTATATAATTAATGAACTCAACTTTCCCAGGTGAGAAGCTTGATTCCAATTCTATACCTTTTAGCTGAAAGAAACCTTCCTGGTTCACCATCCACCAATCTCACAGTTCTGATTATATTCTCTGAGCAGACTTCAAAGGGGTTGCCTTACTCATCTTTGGGTCCTACTATCCTTAATGTGAAGTCTAGGGAGTCCATCTAGACTAGGATCTAAGCCTAGAATCTAGGTTCTAGGAATCTTAGATTCTAAATTGGAACCATAGGGTCTTCACCATATATATTTGTATATAGTTGTTAGACATATGTCCCAAGTTTTCTCCAGGTCATATAACTAACACTACTTTCTCCAATTTTCTTACAGCATGAACCCTGTGATATGAGTTGGGCTGAAAGTGAGTAACTAACTTTCTCATTTATATGTTCTGGTGAACTATATACTCAATTTTTTGAATTTATCACGGTATAAAGAATGATGGATTTACCAAGATATAAAGGAAGAGACAGTATGATGCTTGAGTTTCAGTCTTAGATTGATTATATGTCAGAGGCATCTGCAGAATCTGATGCTTTCATCAAACTGAGAAAGGCAGTATTGCACCATCACAACCCAGATGCCTGAAAAATGTGGGTACATAGGTCTGTGTCAGCCCTTCCAGGTGGACCAGGCAAGGAAACAGAGTCCACAAGAAGACTACATCCAAGCTTTGTTAAGATAGGCAATATTAACAGAATCTTGCAAATCTATTTTGCTTTTCCTCTCCTGATAATATTTAAACCACAAAGGGGCAAGCCCATATGACATAAGTAAGTGTGTGCCTTCATTCATTTTACACTCCCAACATAAGGAGGTTGACAGCCAAAACATTTAAAAATATTCTTCGTAGTGACCAATAAACATGAAAATGAATCCTTTGTTTAATTAGTCTCACTTTAAGTTAGTAAGAGATTCTTGATGTTCTTTAAATCTTTCAGCCATTGATTTGTTAATACGGGATGTTCCATTTTTTTATTCCAGGATTCTCGGAAAAGACTAATACTCACCTTAGGGATACCCCTTAGGGGTCCTTTTTGGTTGTTTGTAAAAAAAATATTGTAAACTTAAAAATCATCTAAAATCCCATTTCAGTGCCAATAGTAATTCAGGAAATCAAGATGCTACTAATGAATCTTGTCCATATTTACTTACTTTATTGCTACTTCAGTCCCAAGACTCTAAGCAGCTGAAATATGAAGTGGCAATATGCTTTAACTGAATATATACCATTTAACAATTTGGGGCAATGCAAATTATTAAAAAAAAAATTGATTAGTGAGAAGCTGATTCAAAGTATTAATGCCTCTACTTGCCCATGATTTTCCCCAAAAATATTTATCTGCATTTTTCAAACTGGAGTGGAAGCTTATCATGGGTCAAAATTTATGTTCCCCACCAAACATCTTCCAAATATGTCTTTCAGCCTTTAATGCAAGGACAGCAAAATGGTACTTAACAATACTGCTTCTTTTGATGATGTTACCAATCTTACCATCTCAGTGAATTAGATTACTTGGGAAAATAAATGTGGAATAAAGTTTCAGCTTACTACTGCTCTGACTTACCACGCTGATTCCAATTGTTTCTGGAGGAAACAAGAGGAAGTCAAAGGCATATTCTTCTCTTTATTCACTCTGTATCAAGTAACAAGGTTATTTGCATTCAGCAAGTAGCACACTCCAGATAGTCACAATGTACACACAATACAGTGTATGTGGAAATGCACTCTTTTCATTTTTGACACAGCAACATTTCAGCTGAATTAAAAAAGCAATTTGAAAGAAAACTGTTACTTTAATACCATGTTTTCTCCCCCTTTTCTGTTGGAATGCCAATTAAATAGTATACATTGAAGATCTGTGCTAGCAGGTATTATGAATTGCATTTATGTACAGCTAATACATAAGCAGCAATAATGGGGGCAATTCATGTAGTAACTGTACTGGATTTGATATAATTGGTTGTGGCTGTACAGACAAGTATTTTCTGCCTCTTTTTTGAAGGCAGCCACATCTCTTTTCAATCTTATTTTCATCCTCTCAGCAGATAATGACCTACAGTTTTTCCTATTTTTTAAAAAGCATATTTTCTTTACTGTTGATACCTTCCTTCAGGAAGAACTATATATAATACAGCTATTCTCTTCATGATTATGTGCATACACTTGGTTCTCTACTAATGTAGATCTTAGCTTTAATAAACCCCTTAAAGCATCTAAAGGCTATCATAAAGGAAAGTGCATCATACATTAAGGGTGGAGTCACCATTTCTTGCTGCTTCATGTTGTCTAACATCAACAGCATGTTAGACAATGGAGGCGAATATGTGGAGTCCTTGGGGTTCTCTGAGCTTGGTTCTTTTCTTGCAAACGTTTCATTACCCGGCTAGGTAACATCTTCAGTGCTAAAATGGGATGAGGTTTGCTCTCTATTTATCTGCTGTGGCCTGCTTTGCCAGTGCTAGTGAGGGTTCCGTTTTGCTCTTCTAGTAGTTCATTGATTAGCATATGTTGACTGCTTGATTGTGTGCCTGGTGGTGACCTTTGCTTATCTGGGTGATGATTGCTGGAGATGATTGCTGGTGAGGTGATCTTCTGGGCTTTTGTCTCTTTTGAATAGTATGTAGATGCTGTTTATCTCTATGTGTCTGTTAATTGCTGCCTTGTCTGAATACCAGGCTTCCAAGAATTCTCTTGCATATTTAGATTTGGCTTGGTCTAAAATGCTGACAGTTTCCCAGTTAAAACTGTTGTTGAGTCTGTCCATGTGTTGTGCAATTAAGGAATTTTCATCATGTCTTCTGACTGCTAGTTGGTGCTCATGGATATGTTCTGCTAGTCTTCTGCCTGATTGTCCTACATAGTGTTTGTTACAGTCCATACACTGTATGTTGTAGATGACTCCTGTTTTTTCTTCTTGGGCAACTGGGTCTTGTGGTTTACTTAGGATCAACATATGCTAATCAATGAACTACCAGAAGAGCAAAACAGAACCCCCACCCCCACCAGCACTGGCAAAGCAGGCCACAGCAATAAATAGAGAGCAAACCTCATCCCATTTTAGCACTGAAGGTGTTACCTAGCCAGGTAATGAAATGTTTGCAAGAAAAGAACCAAGCTCAGAGAACCCCAAGGACTCCACTGCATGTTAGACAGATATTTTGAACCTCTGAATGTCAATTTGCTAAGGCTTTAAGATGTTACCTGAAAAGATACCATGACAGATGGATGACCTCATAAAAATGAGGTTATCTACACCTATTTATGTGACTCTGGGTGGAAAACAATGTTAAAAAAGAAGAGTACAACAAATAATGAAAAAAAATAACAAAACATATTAAAAACAGTAAACCATTAAATCAGAAAACATAAGTCAGTTTCCCTAACAATATAGCCACCTTACAGATTCTATACTCACATTACTGGATCCCCAGGCCAGATGGCAAAACCATGTTTTCAGGCCCTTCCTGAAGTCTAGCAAGGTTGGGGCCAATCAGACTTCAGGGGGAATGATGTTCCAAAGGAAGAGTGCCACAGCAGAAAAGGATCTCCTCCTGGGACCTGTCAGATGGCATTCCTTCATGGACAGGACCCACAACAAGCCCCTCCTGCTGGATTTGATGGGATGGGTAGATGTGATTGGGGAGAGGTGGTCGCTCGAATAATCTGGCCTCATGCCATGTATGGCTTTATAGGTCATTACCATTGAACTGAACCTGGAAGCACACTGGTAACCAATGTAGCTTACAGAGCAGAGGTGTAACACACGCTGATCTAGGTGTGCACATAACTGCCTGTTTAGATCAGAGACAAAATTTTTGCTCAGTTTGGCACCTTGTTGAAGGAAGGAAGGGTGCAGGAAAATGTCCCTTAGAAGCAAGAGAGATTGCAGTTGCTGCCATAAGAACACAAACAGATGACACCAACAGTTCATTAAAACCATTTTGAGCTAAAGTAGTTCTGAAAGGTGTTTCACTTCAGAACACACACACACACACACACACCAGTCATGCATAACTGGAAATCAAGAAATAAAAGTCTGGCATTATATGCATGGATGTGAAAACAGACAAGCTGTAGAAATCTTGTGTTATGTGTCAGGCCCAGCCCAAGAACAACAGGGAAACAATCCAGCCAAGTTCAGTTCTTTATTACTTACTCCATATAGACAGAAACTTGCCAGACTAAATCTGTACTATGCTAACCTAATAGAGATCCTCTTGGAGAATCTAGGGAGTGGTTATCTTAAGTCTCTTCTTCCCACCTCCTGCTCTGGACTATGTTGCCTCTTGTCTCCTCCTCCTCTTTCTTCCTGGAATGCGCCCCCTCCTCCCAGAGGACCTGGGTCTCTACTGCATTCCATCACATAATGGTTGCCAATGATCCTCAACATTTCTTGGTGAGTAAGTGATCAAAAGCGGTACCTGCATGATTTTTAACTAAATAAAAATCAACCTGGGCAACATAACACAGTTATATAATTAGGCCTGTGACTGGTGGCTAAGAATGCGGATCTGTTTAATGTTCAGGGTATTAGTCTAGAAACAGGTTTAGGTCCATTCTTAACAATTCTATAATAGATTGTTACAGGAGAAAACCTGGAGGAGATAATGCTATGTAAAATTCCTTAGCCTCTTGGAGAATAGGCTGGATAGACATTTTAAAATTTTTAAAAACTTAGTTTTTCATACCTGCAAAAATATGTAGATGTCATATAGACTTTTCCCCCCTCAATATGCATCTTTCTGAACTTTTGCATGCACTTTGTACACATACCTATAATGTGTGCTACTTATGTGCAGCTGATTCTACTTTTCCTAGACAACTTATCTCCTATCTCATTGTAAATGCAACTAGCCCAAACATCCCTAAATACTCTATATACTTACTTTGTCTATAACATTCACAATTCCCTTGTCTGTAACTTTCACAATTCTGGCACCCACACACAAAGCAAAGTCATACATACAACATTCTGAGTTCTCACTGCAGTCAAAATTAACTCAAGGAATTTTGCTGTGGGAGCAAACCTGAAGGACAGCAGGCTAGTTTAGGTAGTAAACTAGGATGAGCCACAGACATGCTCAGCTCTATCTTCCAGCCATTGGGAATGACTGATGGACTAAGAAGGATTAGACACTATCCTAGTTGATTTCCAGATCTGCCACATTAGGTGACGATGGAGCTAGCCCATCATATGCTGTACAACTGCAGTATGTTTATATAGTTAATATATTTACATTCTGACTTTTTTCTAGCTGATCAGGGCAGCGCACATGGAAGCCTTCATTTTATCATTGTAAAAACCCAGTAAGGTAGGTTAGACTGAGAGGTTATGGCTGGGTTCACACACTGCTCTTGATAAGAAACTTGGCTTAATGTCATTCAATAAACTCCATGGTCAAGTAGAGACTTGAGCATGGGTCTCCCCAGAGTGAGTTCAACACTATCATGCCTACTGGCATGTTAAATAGGTACCACCAAGGATAGCTTTAAGTCAAGGATAGCCAGAACAGTCCTGTAATTCATTCACATGACTCAGGATGTAAACTCCATTTTTTTGTTTTTGCTTTAAATGAATGAATTTGTGCAAGAATTCCAGCAGGCACATAGACTAAGGATAGATAAAAAATAAAACTCAAATGCCTTAATCAAGTAAAAATAGAGCCACTGAATTATGTTATCATCTGAACTGTCTTTTGAATTTGGAGGGATTTTCACTATAGATTAATATCATATTGTTAGCACCCTTCCAAAATTTTTGCAGGCATTTATCTTATCTTCATTGTGGAAGTAGAATTCAGCCCAATTATTAGGAGAAGAGTAGTGTTGTTGGTGCTGGAGTAATGAGGGGAAAGCACACTGATTGGAGCGTTCCTTCCAGCTCTTTTATCAAAGGTTTCATTCATTGATGCAAGTGTGTTTTTCCATGGGAAATGAAAATTATTGCCCTGTCTTCTTTGTATGTGTCTGTGCGTTGATTCATAAATACAGATGCAGGCCATTTATAGGATTTTAAGAACCATCCTGTCTATCTGTAGAAAGCATCAACCAGAGGAAGGCTTGGAACCTAGCCTTTTCATGGTAAGCAAACTTCCTTCACACAGGGATATTTTATCATGATGACACTTGCAAATATTCATGGATCCTGAGTCACATGCAGGATACTGCCAAATGTTCTCTATGAATATTTAAATTGGTTCCTAAACTATGATCCTAAGAATCTTAATCAAACAAAGTATCTTGCCCCTGAAGTCATGTATGAACAAAAGGTGATGGAGCTCCTTTAACAAAGCATTTTCAAGCTATCATGACAATAACAACCCCCCCAAAACAAGCAAACAAACAAAACAACAACAGATGCTGTACAGATCTTGAAAAGAACAATGTCAATTTTCAGTGAAATCAATACCAAGAACAATATCAGCTAAAGCTGAAGTCTTTTTTTCTCCCTTCAAAGTATAGAGTAAATATCAAGCACCTGCTGGTTATTTGTATCTTTCTACAACTGGCAGTACAAAGGAAGTTTAAAGAAGACTTGTGATTCTGAAAAAAAAAATAACGGTAAGAAAAAGAAAGGATGGAATAAACACAAAACAATGCACAGCATGATGATCCTTACAGAAACAAACTAAACTCCAGGGACTTTCAGAAACACAATAATGCCATTTCCCTTATTGTTGAACATTACTAGTATTGTTAAGAGATATGTTTTGTTTTCCACTGTAATGAAATTACACTTATTAGATGATATTTGCATTAAAAGTAGATGATATAAATTTATTTGACTGAGTGGAAGCCAAATAACTACTCATTCAGTGCTCTGAATTTTGGTTAATTGTCTTTTTATATGAGCCTCCTTTTCTGGAAATGCTAAGAACATGTTTTGCTGGCATTCAAATCAACAGTGATCCTAAAATCAGGAATCTACTAGCATTCCATCCTCTATAAAGGGAGATTTCAGATTACTTGGGTCCTGAGTAAGCAACATGCCTGTGCTTTTAGAGCTTGGCCAGCTGGAAGACATCTGACTCATGTTATTATTAGGGAACTGATGGTGGGGACATGAGACAGAGCTTCCTAATAGCCTAAATTGGAATATTCCCCATCCCAAAACTTCTGCCAGATACCAATTCTATTGATAATTTAGTTCTTGATTAAGATACATGTGTTTCACTGGGTAGGAGTGACCACTGTAAAAAACATGGCATAATCTGTCCCCCTCCTTTGTTGCTTGTTTTATTGATTTTTTTAAAAAAACCAATGTCTTACTATGGGCTGCTTTAGTTCGTTGTTGGAAATATTTATGAAGGACAGGCTACAAAAGGAAATACAGTATTAAATAAATACAATGGTTCAATGGGAACAATGTTACATCATGACAAAGCAAAACTCCTACTGGGCTGTTCTTATAGAATAGCAATGAGCAACACCACTGTATGATGCTACAGAAAGCTCTTAATGTAATTTAACATAACTGCAAAGCCTTTACTCCTCTACAGTAAATAAAATTGGTCTTTTTCCTATTCCAAAATGTGTTCAAATGCTTCTCTTTGGGATTCTTTGGGAAAAGTGGGAGTGGATTTCAGTCTTAAACTATTCTCATATCTACTTTTGCTACTGTCTTTCATAATTTTTTTCTGGTCAAGGTTCCTTTAAAAATACATCTCTCTCTGCCTCAACCTTCCTGAGATCCAGCTGCAGAACCTCTATAATTAGGTGCATTGAACAGAAGGAAACATTTGGATATAGCTCATTCATCTTTACCTGACACTTGTAGAACGATTACAGTGGAATGTTCCACAGATTTAATGAATCTAGTATGTTGGTGTAAGATAGATGGACTCAGTTACAGTGGTGATGGGTGCACCTTGGAAGACCTGAAAGACCAGGTAAGGGGCAGATCTTCATGGAGAAAATGTATGTGGTCACTAAGAGTCAACTCTGACTTTATAGCATATAATCAATCAAGTGTTCCAGTAATATTTCCAAGGTCAATGATCTTCATTCTGTCTAGCTGTTCAGAAGATATCTCTACTTTTGCTGTCTTTCATAATTATTTAGCAAAATAAGAACTCCATCAAAAGTACTGAAGGTGCTTATTACAGCTCAAAATTAGTATTTCCATAGAGAGAACTTTCCACCCTCTTAAAACCATGAAATCCTGAGAGTGAAATTACCTATCCGCATTTATCGTACAGATGCTGTCTTTTCTCCATCTAAACAAATAAGCACTTAATGGATCTGATTCTGTTTCAAAGCCATGCATTATCACTCCATTTGAATCCACCCCCTGTTCTTTCATCATCTGTGTATGATATTTCCAAATACCATCATATGATGAGCATGCTTGTTACAAAATAACAACAATAAATATAGTACTGGCAATTGGCAACATGCTTGTAACTATCTCCTTTTTATAGATGCACTTTTTTGTCTACCTGGAAATTAAATGATTATGCAAATAAAGTAAATGGGTGTTATTTGCCTGCCTTTATCAGCATATCCAGCCTGACACCTGTTTCTTACCAGATATACATAGTTTATTTGTTTAAAAAATGCTGAGGCAAATTTCCCAAGTAATTTCTCATTCCCTTTGGTTGCTAATGTGTATTCAGAAAATGCTGGCAACAAAACAGGGGATGGAGGGGATATAGAGAAGAAAATAAACCGCTTTGAATTTGGATTTTTAACATTAATTTTAATTACCCTTTCCAACGCATACCAATAATGTGCTTCTCCTAAAGCATTCCCCAAAGCTACCATAACAAATTAAGGATATACTACCAGAAGAAGCATATCTGACTCCTGCTAAAAAGTGGGGTCTTCACCAGATTTGGCTGGTGTGAGGGTTGCAGTCCTACCTGTAGCAAAAGCTCTTAGTGACAGTGACTCAAGCTCTGATCACTACTAACATAAATTCCATAGAAGCTGCAACTGGGGCAGAATTGACAGCTCTTCAAATTGGCCAGGCTAGGAGACAGACTCCAAAGGATTCCCTGACCTCTACTTGAAACCTGACAGAGTCTATGTCTCTCCCCTCTTACACCAAAGAGAATCAAGGTGAGGTAATCTTGAGTTTCTTTCTCACCCCCTATTCTTTTTCATAAGTTGATATTAATGTAATTGCCCTTACCTTCCTTCCTTCCTTCCTTCCTTCCTTCCTTCCTTCCTTCCTTCCTTCCTTCCTTCCTTCCTTCCTTCCTTCCTTCCTTCCTTCCTTCCTTCCTTCCTTCCTTCAGAATTATGTCTGTACTCCTCTACAAGAAGGCAACTGCCTGCATGCTGACAGGTAAGTGCCTTTGCAGCTATAAATTGTGGTCATTGCACCAGCTTCCAGGAGTTTTCAAGTACAATTCAAAGTGTTGATTTTTACTGTTAGAGCCTTAAATGGTCTGGCTCCTAGGTACTTGAGAACCCACCACCTCCAGATAGAATTCATCTGTTCAGTTCACTCATCCTAACTGGGAATGTTGAAGATATGTGAGCTATGAAAAATCAGTAGGGGAAAGGGTAATGGTGTTATTCTGTGGTAGCCCCTACTTTGCCAAATAGTCTCCTACTGGAGGTTAGGTTCTTGCCAAGTCTGGCATCCTTTCAAACAGCCTCTGAGACAGAGTTATTCCACAGGACCTTTGCCCAATATTGGTTTGGTGCCATCTGATGTGTGTTAAGGTTGTTGATTTTTGTCTTTGGATTAAGTAATTTTTTTAATAAATGTAAACAAAACTACCATGAGTGGTTTGATTTGGGTGATATATAAATGAAATATATACATGTGTACAATTTTGATTCATTCACTGCACTTAGGACTATTTCTTCACACATGCAGGGGATCATCTGAATTAGTTGCTATAATGTGCCTGGTGCTTTACAAAATATAAGAAAGCACTTCAGTATGACAGAATGGAAAAACAGAAGCTGAGAAAATAAAGACAAATATAAACAAGGAGCTAATCTGTAAATGTTTTAACTGTGTTTAGGGGACTTCCACAGGAGGACTTGTGCCAGCTTCAGAATTATGGAGCTCCATGATCTGATGACATCAGCAATGTTTGACAGCTGGGCTGGTTTATTTCTGGCTGAGCTGCAGTGTATTTGAAACTGCAGCAAAACTAGCATTTTCTTCAGAACACTGCAGTCCATTTGCAGAGGTTCTTGTCTCATGCTGCCTCCTGGGCTTCAGTTGCCCTAGTAGGTATTTTGAGTCAAAAGATGGCTTAATATCATTTCGGCTCCCTTTCATAAAGGTTACTTGGAATTTTTTAAAAAGAAATTGAGGCCTATTTGACCAGACAAATGTGCATAATGTGAAGTAAGGTCATAAGTGAGGAGTGGAAGTCAAGCAATTCTACATTTCTTTTATATGAAATAGAGATGGGAGAAAAGAAAATCATATACATCTTTAAATTGTTTTTGAGGGACACTGTAGTAGAAATAGTGGCATGTGTAAATTAAATGCAGTTACTTCCTAAGAAGAAAGCCCCCTGAAAACATGAATTGAATTGAATAAAATCCATAAATTACATGGTAGAATACCCACTTCATCCAGATAAATAAATGACAACAGAAGATTCAGGGAAACAATGTGGTCCTCATTCTTCCAGTCTTACAGAATTTAGCAAGTTTCTGCTTTCTCCAATTTGGCAGTGCTAAGAGATACAAGGTTAGAAAATTGTTTCATCTCTGACAGATGAAGGGATGACTCCTTGAAAATCACCCCATGTTGTATAAGAGCAGAGAACTGCCATTTATTGTTTGTTTATATTTTTGCAGGCCAAATATTGTAATAATATTTGGGTTGCAAAGCTGCTGGAAGTCTCCTTACCTTAGTTAACTAGGTGGCCAAGGAATGTGCTGCCTTTCTTTTTATAATCTTCACTCCAGCTCTCTGAAGTCTCCCTCCCTTCAAACATTTCATTCAGTCTCAAGGGAACAGATCAAGAGGGGACTCCTCCCATGTTATTTTCTCCCCAGTGAGGAAGTGGAGCCAGTTGGGAGGCTATGGAGTGACAGAGAGACAGGTAACAGAAAACAACAGAACAGCATCTTCTGATGCCTTACAACAGTACAGTAAGCTCAGAAACAATTCATCAGGGTATCTGAAATCATTTAAAAAGAGGGGGTTCAAGAGAACCTTTTTTTCCAAGGGAAGGAAACTTTTGGAAACTCAGCACAATATTAAAAAGAACATGGGAACATTCCAGGATTCCAGCTATTTCCCTGAGGATGGGGGATCTTGAAATGAAAGAAAAGAACCAGAATGCTATTTTCTTTGAGAACCAAGGATATGCATAGAAAGATTGAATCAAAATCTAAGAACTATTTTCAGAAGAGATCAATCATAGAGTTTACTCGCAAGCACCTGAGTTATTCCTGACAGGTTTTATGTTTCCCTCTTCCAGGATTAACTCATCTATCTAGGAGAAGCTTGGCACAGATGTTTCTCATCAACTGCTTTAAAAAAAAAAATGGAGATGCTACCCACAGCCCCTTTTTGCTGTGGTGTAAGAAGTCCAGTAATGTAGGTAATTGCACAAGGCAACAGTTCATGTATTAATTATGAGACAATGTGAGTCCATCTCATCAGCCTCACTCATGCAATTCAAAACCATGCTTTTGCTTCTTAGTAAAGTGAAGTGGCTTCTTAGACTGTTCAGTGTGCATGTGAAGGACAGACATAAAAATGTGGAAAGGATAATTGTGAGAGTACATGATTATTGTGCCAATTAGTTTATTATGATGTGCCACAGCTCCAAAGGGTTTCAGCCATAGTGCAGCAGACACCTTTGGGGGAAGTAGATGTATCAATAAGATAAAGTCAATTACCTATACAAGCAGTGAAAGAAAGAAACCTTTCTTCCCTTCTATAGACACAAGGAAAAATTAAGAGGGCCAAATTTCTTTGTAGTGCCTGGAGGTTATTTAAACCATAATAATTGATGTTGCACTAATTAACACTCCACAATGTAAGAAAGGGTCAGTCAAATCTAGGAAAAGCCAGTAATGTATCTATTGTAGTGTCCACTAAGATGTAGGAGAGAAAGTTTCTTCAGGAAATGGAAAACCTCTCTTAATGGGAAGAGCAAAAAGGAGTATAGACTCTTGTGGAAAAAGCATAAGCAGATGGAGTAAGATGGGATGGGATGAGATGGGATGAGATGGAAATAAGGTAGATGAATTTCAGGATCATATAACAATGAATGAATGAATGAATGAATGAATGAATGAATGAATGAACGAACGAACGAATGAAATCAGATTGGGCAGTTATTGAAAAAGAAGTAAAGGGGATCCTCAAGGAAGATGTGGAGATTGCAGGGAAACTGAACAAATTTATTGCATCTGTCTTTACTACAGGAGATACTGGATAGATAACCTGAGCCTGTATTGACTTTTTCAGGGACAAAATTGAACAACCAAAGCAGATTGAAGTAACAAGAGAAGTTATTCTATGTCATCTTGAGAGACAGCACTGTAACAAATCACTGGCTCCTGACGGCATCCATCCAAGAGTTCTCTAAAAACCCAGATGTGAGACTGCTGAACTCCAAGCACAAATATGTAACTTGTCACTCAGGTCCAGCTCAGTCCAGAGTATAGGAAAGTAGCTTATGTGACCCCATGTTTTAAAAAGGGATCCAGAAGAAATGCGGGAAATTAGAGGTAGCCAGTTTAACATCTATTCCAAGCAAACTGGAAGAAACCATAATCAAATAAAAAGAGCTAGGTACCAGTGATATGATGCTAAAATGATGACACACATTATGATGTCACTGCACAAATGCGGCTATTAGACTCTTGCACCACAATGTCTGAGGCAAGTACATAAGTCACTGCACTTGTGTGATGATGCTGTCATACATGACCTTTGTTCCCCATGTCCTGCAGTGTAGACGCCTGTGCACAGCAGCATCAGTGGAGGGAGGAGTGTCAAAAAAATCTAACTGGCATTTGCAGCAGCATAATCAAAGCTCTACCCCTTTTCCATATGTGCCAACATTGCACATATGCATTAAGGATCAGGGCTTCTATTGTACTGCCAATTTGACTTTTTTGACATACCCCAAATGGAAACTGCTGCCCAAGTACCAGTTGCAAGGGAACAGTGGTGGGAGAAGTGTGTCTATATCTCATGCTTGTATCTCAGAGGCATCTGGTTAGCCAATATGAGAAAGAAAATGCTGGACTAAGACGGACCTTGGCCAGATCCAGTAAGCTCTTATGTTCTTATGACTGGAAAACAACTGTTGTTGCTGGCAACTGAGATACCATTTATTCTTAACTTCATAGTTAAGAAAGCATTGTTTGGACATATCCTTTCTAAATTAAATCACATTCAAAATTGTTTTGAAGATCACTCTAGGTTGCTATACTAAAAATTTACAAGGTGTCTTTAAAACAACATATCACATTATTCCTTTGATTTTGAAGTTATAGAGAAACTTTAGTATGCAATAGCACACAAGTGCTACTTAAAGAAGCCAGTTTTCTCAAGATCCATCAGTAAACACCTGCTACTCCTCATTTTTCCTGACAAGCATGAACTTGATAGGATGCAATTCACTCTAGTTTAAACTAATGAGGATTTCTACCTTCAGATTTCTTCTAGTAATAGATTTCTATATGAGTTTGCATTTATTACTCATCAGAAGATACTGAAGGGACAAAATGTTAATATTTTTTTTCCATTTGTAAAAAGGTGGGAGAGACCCTATAGTATAATAACAATGGCACAATGATAGCATAAGACTGCATTCCCCAATCTGTAAGCTCCATATGTCAACATGAGTAAAATTCCATATATCTGGAAGACACCAGTTGGGAAAGCTTGATATAAGATAAAAAGGTCAATAGATTAGGTGGTATTACCTAATCTACCTCCCAATTTTTAGCTATACTATTACATGTCTTGGTACTGCTGCCATGAATGTGTATCTAACACAATAATAATTGTTATCATGGTGCACATTACAGTCCAATTAATTTATCACTGAAGCAGTGCCTGGTCCTGCCCCTCAGATACAACCAGGCCACTGGTAGAAAGGCTACATGTTAATCTTTTCCTGGATGCTAGTTTTATTATTAACACCATATTCAGTCACCTTTAAGTTTTCTGCACAGATTGAAAAGTTCTAATTTAGAATCTCTAGAGACGTTGCAATTAGCATGGAAAATATGTGTTGTACATGAACAAGTATTAGAAGATAGGTTAATCTTCTAACAGAATGAATGGAAATCAGAATAAGGAAGGAAGATGTGAAAGTGCTTGAAAAGAGTGAAAGTAAAAATAATTATGGTTCAGAATGCTACAGAAGTGTGTGAAATTACACTAATGGAAAGTATGCAAAAGGATGAAAAATGAAGAGAAGGAGGCTGTGGCTGAGGGAAAAATGTGTAGACTGCAAAAAATGAAGATGATAGAAAAATACTATACATGTGCAAAAAAAAAAAATTACAAAGAATGTAATTTTAAAAAAAGCAAGAAATGGTTTAGATTAAGAGAGGCAAGGAAAATGTAGAGCAATTAAGATGCAATACAAATAAAATATTCTTTTAGAAGGGGGGGGAAGAGGACTGAACCAGGAGCCTCCAGCAGAGCAAACAGAATCAATCTAGGAGTGATTTGGAATGAAACAGAAGTTATGGAATGCTGGAAGAACTCTTTTAGAAATCCGTAAAGAAATGATAGTGGTAAGACAGAGAGTGGAATTTAAATGAATGCTATAAATCTCAGTTTCCAAGAAATAATTTATACATGCCTCGGAAGGTGTTTGGAAATGTGAGAAAGAAGGTTTATTATGTTTGTTGATTTAGAGATTCTAATTATTGGAAGTTCTGCATGAATATGAAATTGAAGATTGGTTGCAAAATGCAATAAGAGTAGTATGACGTATGATGTTTCCTTTGTTATTTAATGTATTTGTTGATAAACGTATAAATGGAGTTTAGCTATGATGATGATTGGACTGGCACTTGGGGGGAAGGGTACTTTTGCTTTTAACCATATTTTTTATGGATTGTTGTGAGCCGCCTAAAGTTATCACATGAGATAGGTGGCCATATAAGTCCTGTAAATAAATAAATAAGTAAATTTGTGGTGAAGTTAGAGATATGCTGGCTTGGATCTCAATGTACATTTACTTTAACATACACCAATGATGCCACATTGTTGTTTGAGACCTTGAGTGTTTTGACAGATTATATGAAGCAATGAGAAAGATAAATCTGAAAATTAATGTATTGAAAACCAATGTTTTGGGGTTGGATAGGACAGATGGAATAAACCACAGCAAAAAAATGGGGCATGTAAATTAATTTCTGTACCTTGGTAGAATGTTTACTAAAGATGGGGAAATGGATGGACAAAACAACTTGTGAAAGCTGTTAGAAAAGTAATGAGTAGTAAGTGGTCTATTGTGAAAATTTGTCAAAAGAATTTGTCAAAAGATCTGTCAAAAAATAGCTATTTATAGGCACATACTTCTGATCACTTTGTTAAAAAGAAAGTGGGGTATGTCAGGAGAAATAGAAAAGCAAGAGGAATGCAGCAGGAATAGGTTAATAAAGAAGTGTGTATGGTAAAGCAGGAAGAAATTGGGTGTTGAATGAATTTGGACTCAATATAAAAGTGGCTGACCAAAATGAAATAAGTATGTTAAGGTGGCCTGGTCATATAGAGAGAACCAATGAAGATCATATTGCAAAGCAAATATATAAAGGAAGAATGAATCAGTCAAGAGAAAGGGAAGACTGGAAAAGCTATGGCTGGATGGAGATGAGTTGAGATGCTAAAGAAGAGGGGTGAGAACAGAAGAATATAAGATAAGATAACATGAAGTGGTATGAATGTATGAATTGGGCAGGAGTAAGGATGATAGGCTAAGATGGAAATATATACTGAATAGTGTTTATGTAACATAAAATTAGCTGTGTTCTCTTCCTTTCCTACTGCCTTTAATTTATTTGATTTGTTATTTTTTTTTCTAACTTTCTAGACTCATGTGATGGCTATGTACTGCTTGCAGGTACGTTGCACAGATTTGCACATAGTATGTGAATAGCCTGCATTTCTGAGGCTGAACAGGTACATAACACTTTTTTTTCCCCATGAAAATATGGTCTAAAAACTAATTTACAGTTTTATTCTTTCAGTCTCACCTAGCTTCTACTAATTGTTTTATTATAATGGTATATAGACTGCGGCTACTCAGGTGGTTAATATCTGAGCTGGAAGAAAAGAAATCCAAAAAAAAAAAAAAGTGCTATTGTTTGAGTCAGAGGAGCAGCATAATGGTATGACTTAAGATCAGAAAATTTCTTTTCCTTTATCTTCCGACAGTCACTGTCATGGCCTTTTTGTTGAAATCAGAGATTATTCAGTACCAAATCAGAGATACTCAACTGTTTTGCCAATACCAAAGTCTTTTGTATCATAAGAAAACCTCCAATAATATATACAAAGGGTAGGGAATTTATTTAAAGGATGGTAATTTTCCCTGTAGGCTCACTGTGAGTGTTTTGCACTGTACGAAATTCTTGTTATATGATTAACACAACAGATAGTAATCTCTGCTGATATTATCATCTCTAAATATTTCACGGCTTTAGGCTGTCCCCTGAACATTTGTTTTTTAACAATCCCTTTGGTAGGGAATGTGTAAGGGATTGCATGAATTTTGATTTATTCAAACAAATATCTGCAGGATGATGCCCATGTTCCTGAAAGCTTTGTATGAACATTAAGGTTTCACTGTTAATATCCATATCCTTCCCAAAAGAATGAGTTCACCAATCATGTTAAAGAGGAGACAGGAACAGAAGAATAGCAGTTCACTTGTCATTTTACTTGGGGTCAAATATAATGCCATTTGTTAGAAACAACTTCTTTATCATTATTATCACTGCCTCCACCACCACACTGTTCCTCCTGAAGAAGCCCAGAGCAATGCACAGAAAAAGGACAGAATAATCTTTTTTTTTTCTTAAAAAAGCAACAATTTGATCATATAAGCAACAATGAAACAATACCTCCTCCCCCCCCCAAAAAAAAACCCATACAGAAAAAACATTTAAAGTACAGCAATTAAAAGTTGAAGTCAGTTTGGTCCTTGAAACAGTTCTTATCCTGCAAATGTTTGAATGAAAAAGCATAACTTTAGCTGTTATTTAAAACTTGATTACTGTAGGTAAGCCACTTTCCTTCTCCTGGAAGAGGCTTCATAATCGTCCACAATAATTTCAGGGGAGGGGCATCTGTCAGGACTGATATATCTATACTTAATGGTGTATTTCTGAAAATGCATGAACTATGGAAGTGGTCAGTTCAGGTTGAAATAATGTATGGTCCATAGAAGGCAAGATAGGATCCTTCTGATCTCTGCCTGTTGGTAAGTAGGAAATACAGTATATCACCCTTTGCTTCCTGTGGCAAAAGTGTTAGATTTGAAATATTTAGGAACAGAAAGGCCTGGAACAATAGAGAAGTAGTGTTATCCATAAATGCATGCTTGGCAAGGGTAAGATTCCAATGATTAGTGATTAGGCTCTTGACAGCCCAAGTGGGCCAGAACCTCCCTCCCAGCCAGCTCTCAAGGATTGGCAAGAGAAGAAGCTAGTAGAGAAGTTGCAAGAAGATGGGGGTTGATTGTGGGAGTAATATTTGGGGGGAAAAAGCAAGCAGAAGACAATGGCACACAAGAAAGCTGAACTGCTCTGGCTGATGAACAAATTCTGAGGCCAAAGCTTTTATAGGCTTGTAAATGTCACAGAGACAAAGCACAAAAGCAATTGCAGTGAACATCGACTACAGTCATGTACCACTGTGCAGCTGAATGGCTTCTTTAAACACCCCACAACCTTGCTAGTTATATGTAAATATATATCCTTCCAGCCCAGAAAACTCCTGCACATACCTATGGCGTTCTGCCAGGCATGCCATGGAAACAGAGTGCCAGAGGCAAAGCAGCCCTACAATACTTTAGAAACTGAAATTAATTCAAAAAATTGATCTTTTTATCCATTTGGGTGAGGAATCGAGAACAAAGCATTCTTGAACCACCTGCTAAAAATTTAATCCTTGGATCTGCTAAGAGTCAAAGCATAATTCAAAAATATAAATTTCACTGTAATAATGTATAATGAGAAACACCTTTATAATTATTATTTTATAGAAACTATAATTCTCATCCTAGCAGAACTTGGATCCTGGTGACCATATGGAGACATTCATGTAGTTTTCTTGACAATAATAAGGAATTAGTTTGCTATCACTTTCTTTCAGGATTTTTCTAAAACTTCCAGGTCTAGCCTACAACCCTGGCATTTACTGGTCTGTTCCATCCCAGTTCCAACATTGCCTAGCTTTTCAAAACCAGCCAAAGTTGGCTAGTGCTGCCACAATATATGGACATTCAGTAAGAAAATTAAGTTTAGTCATTGGCCAAGTGAGTGAGGAGAGAGACCCTACTGTGTTAATAGACTTTAGCTACTGAATTAATGTAGTACAAATTAAGCATGAGTTTAAATCATTTCCTTTGCTTGCTATATTTTAGGATGCTTACTTACACAGGAGTAAACCCCCCTGAACACAGTGGGAAACTTCTGAAAAACATGCACAGCTTACTCTTCCCCCTCCACACACAGCAAACCAAAAATAAAGCCATATATTCCATTTTTTGGGACTTTAAAAGATCAAGTTAGAAGAGGTTGCAGTAAGAAAGGCTAGAATGGTCCCAAAACAAATTAAAAGGAAGAAGGAAACTACATTAACTTGATAACATGAACTTGCTGCCATAAAATTGCATTTCCTAGTCTCCCAAGAGCTGCATATTAAGCAGTAATGTTTCCTGTGTTTATTGAAGTTCTCCCTGAACTTTAAGTTTATAAGTTAAGCACTGAGTTACTTCAGCAAAGTCACTCTGAGTAGGAAACTTGGGAATGCACCCTAGATTGTCAGAGGTTTGCCATGCCATTCAAAGGCAGTTGAATAGGAATTAATCCAATATTGGACTGTACATTATACTATTCTGCATGTTGTACATAACATACAGCAAAATGTGAAAAGCAATAAAAATTGCATGCTGCCTGGATGGAAACAGTAGCTCATTTCCTTAAAAAAAGTTCAAGTTTTTCCTAGTATTTAGATTCAGTTTCCATCTTGCTTGTTGCTAACAGACACAGACAAATATATGACATTTAGAGGCTTGCAAACAACATCAGTATAATAACAATCAATCATTTCCAGGGCCAGCAAGTGGAAATAAGAGTCAACATTAAGTGAAGAGGTGCTGAAATAGATCTCCACTCCTCACAGTCAATTTGCAAGACAGTAAACTCTCCCATGATATGGGGGACTTTCAGGTCTCTCTGATGCTTCGATATCTGCAGAATTAATTAAAAATCAATTAACATTCCACAGCATGAAAGAAGATTTACTCCAATTGCCTTTGCAAGCCCAGCCATATTAAACAGCATGATTACTGAAATCTGGAAGTAGCTTGCCAATAGTCAACATGTACCTACTTGTACTGAATGTCAGACATTTCTGCAGACAAAGGGGCAGACGTATTAAAAATATGACCTCAGCCTTTGACATGTTCAGAAATTTTAAATTAGAGAAATTAGTTATAAATTCTAAGAAAAACTAGTTTAGATGGGCAGCCATATCAATTGTATAAATAAATATACTGTACAATATAGAAAGATCAATATAGGATAAAAGACTCTGAAAAGATTGCATTTTGTATACTCATTTACCTTTTTTCTCCATCAGTTAACTATTATAAATGTATTTCCTCCAGTTTACTTGGTTTTATGGCTGGTTGATGATGATGATGATGATGATGATGATGATGATGATGATGATGACCATCATCATCATGAATCAAACCATTGGAAGATGAAGGGCTCTTCTTTGACTATTGTGGACCATGAACTGCTGGTCCAGTGTGGGTTGGTAGATAAGAAGTTTTTCAGCTTACCAGTTTAGGGCAGAGAGAGGGAGGGAGGGAGAGAGGGAGGGATGGTGGGGAGGACTGGCCCAAAGACACCAAGCTGGCTTCTGTGCCTAAAGGACTAGAACCTGGGTCTCCCTGCTTATCTACGTAGCCCTGTTTATCTATATAAATAGAATATTCTGAATGGTTTCCAGTTTATAATTTTGTGTTGTTTAAATATTATAAACCACTGATTTGAATTTCTTAGATCACTCAGTCATGCAAGTTCTCTTGGAAATCTGAAAATAACCCTTATGAAAGGCTGGGCCTATAATGTACAAAACTACATTAGGCCCTTGAGTTGAGTACATACTTAGGTACATGCTAGTAAAGTATGCACATATTAGCCAGAGTTGGTATAAAACAACCTCCATCTGCTGAAGACAGCTGCATTTTTCCCAAGCTAACTTCCCAACTGACTTCAGAGCATGTTAAAGTAGTCAAGGAAGACATGAGCAAATCAGGAATAGAAGTACCAAATCTTTTCCCTTCAAGATAGATCCTCTGTTCTCCATATGAAACCACTCTGTCTGTTGATAATGTGTGTGTGTATGTATGCTTGTATGTATGTATTTATATTTCAAATCTGGTCAACATCCATCTCACTAGGAAGTGACTCTGGTTGGTTTACAGTAAAAACAGAAAATAAATATTAATTAAAATACGATAAAAATACGATAAAAACCATATTCATACATAAATAAGAATACCTTCCAAGGTGCTGCTGGTAGAAAGGATATTTACATACAGAAGCATCTTCCATGTGCTAGCCACCCCCAGGGTTGGTTGCCCCTTTTCTTGCCACATGCAAGTTGGCACAGCCAGGTCTTAATTCTTTTCCGGAAGGTCGAGAGAGCAAGGGTCTGCCTCCCCTCTGGGGGAAGGGTATTCCATAGGGTGGGGGGCACAGCAGAGAAGGCGCTCATTCTGGGCCCCGCCAGTGGACATTCTTTCGTCGACAGGGTCTGCAGCATACCCTCACTGCTTGACCGGGTGGGATGGATCAATATAATGGGGGTGAGAAGGTCCCTCAGGTAACCCGGTCCCATGCCATGTAGGGCTTTAAAGGTAATAACTAACCCCTTGAATTGGACCTGGAAGCAAACTGGGACCCAATGTATCCCTTTCCATTGCCCTATCCCAGGCTCTGCTGAACTCGGCCTTATGTCTGAGTAGATCTGAATTATATTGTATAATGCTCTATTAGCTTGTGGTTTCCTCGTCTTTAATTCTGCAATGAAAATCAGTCAAGGCTCTGAAACTTTCTTCCTATTGTTTGACAGAAGTATAATTTCTAATTACAGTTATTATCCTGCTTTGTGGCTGTATTTGCCTTTTTGTCAGAGGACAAGCTAAGAAAAAGGTGTGCATGAGAGGGGGAGAGGAGATGAGATGCACTTTGCACTGCTTAAAGAGAAAAAGACAATGAGATTACCACACTCATATGCCTGTGTAATTAATGTTTGAATGCTCTTCGCTAAGGCACAAAAGTAGTCCCTAAAAAAATAATCAACTTCAGGCAGCAATGACATCTGTGCAAAAAAGCTGGTGGGATCCATTTATCAACTGCCAGATCTTCACTGGAAGCAAATAGTTTGGCTCCCAGGGCTGTGCATTTCTTGTCTTCATCTTTTTTTTTTAACTACAAATATCTTTTAGAAGCACAGTGTAGAAAAGGGCAAGAACTTTGATTGGAATGTTAGGAAAGATGGGTAGGAACAAGATGAACTTCAGTGCTCCCTGTGCAGAGCCTCTGCTGATAAAGAAAGACTTGAAGAAAATTGTACCATGAAGGCTTGTGGAAAGGTAGTGACCTGTAGGGCAGTGGTGAAACTCTGTTCCTTTGGAAGCTTGCTAAAGCTGAGGAGAAAAGGTAACACAGCTAACAGATGTTTCTATCTGGCCAAATGTGATGGCATACTTTAAAACAGGTAAAAATATAGAGGTATAGAACATAGCGCATCAATCTTTTAGAATTGTTTTATTTCATTATAGAAATCAAATAATAGCCAAGTACAGTGGTATTTATACAATAGGAACTGGAAGCTATTAACAGTGTAATTTCATATTATTTTATAATATGAAAAAAGTTTGGATCTTTGAGCTTAATGCTTAATATTTATTGTCACTTATGAATACTAAAAATATTCATAAATATATTTTATGTCTCAAACTTCCCCCTTCTCTGTACTGTGACCAGTTTGCAGTGCTTATAATGTGTAAATTTGTTTCCAGTGGCCAGGATGCAATAAATCTTTTCGGGTGGCGGTGGGGGGGGGGGGGGATAGGCATTCTTTGAGGAGATAATTGTTTGTTTGCTATTTCAATTTACAAGGCTGACCCAACTTAAAGCTCACACTGGGTGGCCTACAATTAAACCTAAGGAAAAAATAAGATTTTTGAGGTTTTTCCCAGTGATCTGGCAGACAGTTCTATTGATTGTTTGGTTAACAATTGGCAAGGAAGAAGGAAGTCACTGATCTCGGTTGGCCCCTTAATTTACCAAGGAGCTTTGGGAAATGGCATGCCAGTGGAAGAAGATGAAAAGTGAACCTGACCAAGCATAGGTGCATACCTAGGTTCAGGCCTGCACCATGATGGGAAGGAAAGTAATTGTATTTTTCACTTATTGCATTGGCAGGATGGCCACTGGCCTTGTTTATGATTATCAGGTGTGGTCAGGAAATCTACTGCTTGGTTTCTGTGATAGATTTGCCCAGCACTTTGCCAGTAAAGTTGCTCAGATTTGGCAGAGCCTTAATGGTCATTCACTTATGGGGTGCTGCAGGATTCGGTCCTTCCTCCCCATTATTTAACATCTATGTCAAGTTACAGGGCGAGGTCATCTGTCAGTCTGAGATGCAATATTTCAGTATGCTGCTGACACCCAATTGTACAATGCTACCTCAGGCTAAGCCAATGATGCAGCAGAGGTTGTATCCCAATGTCTGGAGGCTGCAAATGTCTGTATGGGACAAAACAGGCTGAAATTTAACTAAGCAAGGCAGAATTGTCATTTGTGATTTCAGTCTCTTCAAGAATTGTCTCTTGAAGGGAAGGCACTGCTGCTTAAAGAACAGGTCTATGACTTGGTGGTCCTCCTGGATCACAGCTACTGCTGATTGGGCAAGTGGAGACCATGGTCAGAGATAGCTTTGGCTGGTGTATCAGTTAAGGAGCATGAGGCTCTGGCAACAACACATTTAGCTGCATAAATATGCTCTACATGGGACTGCCCTTGAAGATCACTCACAAACTATAATTAGTACAAAATTCAATGGCTCTCTTGCTGGTAGTCATGAGCCACCAGAAGGATATTAAACATGTGTTTATAGGTTTCTGGGTGCAATCGAGCAATTAATCCCAAGTCCTGTTTTTTAGCTATAACACCTTAAATGCCTTGGCATCCAAGTACTTGCAGGACTGTCTACCTGGGAATCCTTCTGTGATACAAGGGAGGCCAAGGGCAGGAGGTATTTTTCAGTTATGGTTCTGATACTTTGGAACAACATCCCCTTAGAAACTAGACACCCTCCTTTCTTAATATTTTTCCAGAAGATGATAAAGACAGAACTCTTATAGAAGGTGCTGGCTAATTAATCTTGGTCATCAATTATTATTACTCTTATTCTGATGCTATTTATATATTATATTATATATATATATATATATATATACATACACACACACACACACACACACGGATACATACATGCTATATTATAAATGCTATTTACATACATTCATACACACACACACAGACACACACACACACACACACACACACACACACACATATATATATATATATATATATAAGCTGTTTCATCAGCCTATTCATAAAATTATTTTTACAATTTTCTTACTGCCCCTAAATAAGATTTGATACAACTATCTGGAGAAAATGCAGTTCTGTTTTATTGATTTTTGTTGGTTAAACATGGGTACAGTTTATTGCTTATCAATACCAAGCAGCTCTGATTAAAGACCTTTTAAACAAAATGCTTTATAAACTGATTATTATATAAGGACAATCTCCTTGTACCTTACAAATAATTACATCAGACAAGACCAGGCTATATTAAGACTCATCTAAATTCATATTGTATTGCATATACAGGTATTCAGTCTTTTGAACAATGACAAATATGTCCCACAAGCATGTCACTTGGTATATGCTAACAGAATTCTTTCAGAATATCCAGTACATTATTGGATCACAACATTTGTTTTCTACTAGTTGAATGCATTGCAACTGCTGATGTTTCAATAATGTGGGATCTTAATTGGCAAAAAAAGTTACCTCCTACCATAATCCTGAAGTACCAGTCTCAGCTTGATGGTACCAACTAGCCTATCTTGGCTCATCTCAAAAAGCTAAACAGGGTTGGATGATTAGCATTTAGATGGGAGACCATTAGAAAAGCTTAGGGCCCTAGACTAGACTGGAAAATTCAAGGAAAAAATTCTTGAAAGAAAGCAACGGCATGCCACTTCCATATTGCTGGAAAGAAGACTACATGGACAGATCCATAAAGTCACTGAAACTTGAGCTCAATTTGAAGGAGACATAACCTTTCATATCCATCATTTTCAAGATAATTTCATCCTCCACAGTTCATAAAAAATACAGTTATATACTCAAAGAAACAAAATTTCCCAGCTTGGCGGCCTCTACATGTATTATGATTATAAGTCCCCAAATGCACATCCATTCCATATGGCAGATTGGAAAAGTTTCAGTAGAATCCAGTATAGCTTTAAAACTTTTTGGAGATATTACTTTTAATGTAAATGAGATATTAAGACTTCTCGACCCTCAGATTTTTCTCTTTTCAAGTGTGAACAGAGGAGGTCAAAAGAAACCTCACATTTAACAATAAATCATACTAGTCTCATATTTTAAGCAATAAACACCTTGAAAAATTATACTGATTTTTTGTTAGAAATTCTTATTATTTTCAGTTCTAACTGCTTATTTATATTTTATTTACTGATACTAAGTAGTAGTTTGAGAAAAAAGGAGGACTAATCTGTAACCACTGGAAAGCTCATAAGCAAGAAAAATGATGAAAGAAAACCAAAACTATAAAACACGCTGTCATATAAACACAAAAACCATAATAGTTTTTAAAATATTTAAAATGCAACATATGGTGCACCTAACAAAAGGACTGCTATCAGGGGGGAAAAAAAGCTTTCATCGTTTGGTCTAAACACTGAGGATGGAGACTTACAGTTATTACTACTGGCTTTGCCTTCCAATATAGATATGCACCGTCTTGGGAATAGCTGGATATAACAAAGATGATCTTAAAATGTCCCTTCCCATTTCACTTTGACGTACATTCTAATTATAAGACAGAAAATATGGCAGCTTCGTTCATGATTCTGGAAAGCTTCCTCAATAAGGCTGACAAAGGAAAAGGAACAGTGTTACTAAATAAACACTCCTACAGAAATGTGACTGAAACCTTACAATTAACATATTAATCCTGAAGTTCTTATCACAGACTCTTATCACATAACTATCCACAACTGCCTCTGGCAGAGATATCACTATTCCCCTGACATTGGATCTATAATATCCAAGCAGTTATGAAAGAGATAGTCACCAAGAAACAAGCAATGATTGTTCATGAAACACAAGGATCCCCGTGACCCACATTTGGAATCTCTACCAGCATTTGGAAATGGGAACCTACAGCTTCTGTCCAACTTAAGCAAATCATGCTTCCTGACCTCTGTATGTAGACAAAACAAGGGGAGGTCAGTGTTGAGAAAATGTATCTAATCTTGTTTTGGATGGATGGATGGATGGATGGATGGATGGATGGATGGATGGATGGATGGATGGATGTTCAATAGATCTAACAGACAATCAGGTAGAAAAGTTGGGGCACATGGAGAATTGAATTAATTGGCTAAATACATGTATAAAGAAAGTGCATCCAAAAATATCCTCTGAGACTCACAAGTCTAATTTATCAGGCCAAACCCATAAAGCTGATTCCATACCATCATTTGGATCTCAAAAGAACCATTCCTCATCCATCATTTTCCCTAAAGAGAAACTTATGCTTAGGAAAGGAATGATGGATGGTCGCTAACAACAATGACAGAACTGAGAACTTGTCAGGAATAGCTGCTGGAAACTCTGACACTTGTTTGTGCCAACTAACACATAAAAACCAAGCCATCAAAGAATAAGTACCATACCCCTATTTCTCTAGTTTTGAAAGGAGGAGAGAATGGGAGCATAGCAATATTTTGAAAGAAAACATGGGAATGATGTTACTTGATAATTTAGCATCAGTTTATTCCTCAGTCTATTATAGTTCAGTCACAGATATAAAACAAAGGAGAGAAAATAACAGGAAATAGGGTAATTGGCAGGGAGAAAATATAATACTAATACTTTTTGGCTAAGAATTTAGAGTCCTTCAATGGTATGCAAGTTGTTCTGTTATAATATGGATTCATTTTCTCTGTTGCCCAGCTCTGCATGCAGTTGATTTTAATAGTTTTGTGCTTTTTTATATTATCATGATTATTTATTCCCTTCTTATCACCAGGTATATTTGAATGTGAGAAATATTTGCATTTCTAACCAGCAAATGGATGTTGTAGAGGCTATAATTCTTTGGGGACCTGGTTTCTATGTAAAGCATTATCCTTTATTACCATTATTTCTTTCTGACCTATATCACAGGTCAGAAGAACATTTCAAGTAAACAACTATATTTTAATGAACATTTTCTGAAAAAAGCCATTAAATACAAGCTGATTCTAATCAAATTGAGAAAAAAAACATATTCATTTCTAATAAAACCATATCATCTTTAAAGACTTTTGTCCTTTGTCCTATCTTCTTCACAAGACCCCAAATGTTACTAGTGGTTTACATGGGAATGAAGGTCTGGCAAAAATGGAGACATGATGACTGGGAGGAAAAATCCACCTCTATTGAGATACCTTGCAGTAGCAATGAACCTCCAGAATTAAGATCTTGTGACAGATCTGTTTAACAATCCTTATGTTCAAACAAATCTTAAAAAGTAATTACTAGAGAAAAGAAAAGAAAAGAAAAGAAAAGAAAAAAGAACTAGTTGATTTCATGATTTATGCCAGTCTGAACATATGGAGGAGGAATTGGAATGAATTATTTTGTACTTCTGCACACCTGAGACTTTCTACTATATAGCCTTTAATAGCCAGCAATGACTTATTTCTAGAAGGCTATGACTCTCTTATATACTATCTCCCTTTCTGGCAGGACTGGAAATACAGAAAGGTTTTCTTCCATGTGATTGTTTTGAGTTCCAATAGAATGTTTAATAAGATTACAAGCTATATTTCATGGGAACTGCATACTACTTGTCCAACAAGTGAACAAGGAGTTGGGAGAAGCCATGTGAGTAGGAAACTGCCCATGTGACCAAATATGCATTAATTGCAAAAACAACAATAATAATTGACTAATTGATTGATTATGTGCCATCAAGTCCATGTCAACTCTTAGCAACTACATAGACATTTTTCAGGATGATCTTTTCCCAAGCTGGCCCTTCAGATGTACTCCTCACTACTGCAATCAGGTCCATCCATCTTGCTGCTGATCATTCTCTCCTTCTGTTTCCTTCCACATTTTCCAACATCATAGGCTTCTCAAGGGAGCTAGGAGTTTGTACAATGATCCATTTGTTTGCTTTCCTAGCTATCTATTGGTATTCTCAGGAGTCTTCTCCAACACCAAAGTTCAGAAGTGTGAATACTCTTTCTATCCTGCTTCAGAAGTCCAATTTTTGTTTCCATAGAGCATCACAGGGAAAATCATTACCTGCATGATTCTAACCCTTGTAGGTATACATACATCAAGGCATCTGAATATCCTTTCCAAGGATTTCATAACTACCCTACCAAGTGCATTTTTTCTCCTTATTTCTTGTCAACTCTGAGGATGATTGCTGTACCTGTCATTAGCATGGTCTTTTTTATCTTTAATCTATGTCTCATTTTTTCACTGTGCTCTTTCACTTTCATTACTAGAGCTAGCAGATCATTTGCATTTTCATCTGACAGAGTAGTATCATCAGGATAGTGCTGGTTATTGATGTTTCTTCTCCAATTTTAAAACTACTGTCATCTTCTTCCAATCCACCTTTCTTCAATATATATTCAGCACATAGGTTGAATAAATAAGAAGAAAGTATACAACTTTGTCTCAATCTTTTGCTGACTTGCAACTGACTGGGGCTTCCTGTCCTGGGTGTAGGTTTCTCATGAGTGCATTTTCCTAGGGGCATTGTTATGGCTAAAACCTGTCTCACCTAAAGCAACTACATCACACTGAAGATACAATATACATTTATTAAGCGCACAAACAACAACAGTGTACACCGAGCTCCCAGCAAAGCATTGGCAGCTTGCTAAGCAGTCCTGAGAAAAAGCAGAATCACAGTTTATACATCTTTGGCCTACCACATTTCAAAGACAAGACAAAGGTAAATTACAGCATGATGTTGGACTGCTGTTGATAAACCCATCTGGGTGACCTTATTATTATTTATCCCTTCCTACTAATTCAGTATGCTAGCTAAGCTATTGTTGAGATCTGAACAGTGAATATGAAAAATTTGGTTTACTGGGCCACTGGCCCCTGTCTGATTCTTCCCCCTGTCACCACTCAGGGTCAGTTCAGCTTGCTGTCAATGTTTTATTACAAGGGCACTTTAAACAGTTCACATGTAATGCGGGTGGGGACATCTCATAGGTTTGGTAATGAATGCAGCTCACATGTGTATGGGGAGGTACCTTGTATCACCACATTCCCCCATTTTGTTCCCCCTCTCTTTCAGATGTGCAATATGGTAGAGGGGCTAAAGCAACCAAAAGGGATAATGAGTATAGTGATAGCAGTGTCTACATTGAGTAGAACAGAAAGCACAATACATTTTATACCAACATTATATATAAACCTAAATAGAAGCACAGGAAAAGTTATATTGCCACAACAAAACCTTATGTTCTCAATTAACTTCTATACTTTATGCAATACTTACTTGAGGAACATATTGTGCCTGTTTGTATATTATAGCAATATCAGTGTATATTGGGGGTACCTTCTACCACCACAACAGAGTGCTGTTCTAACGATCTAGTAGCAGTTCTTATAAATACGGAATATCTTCCAAAGTATCTTGGATGTTGACATCCCTATTGTACAGAATATCAATATACTCCTTCCATCTTTGATCTTCTTTGAATCCAATATTATGTATCCTTTAGCATACCAGTTTGAGACTGGAACCTCCTTCTGAGTTCAGAGATTTTTGGAAGACTTTGCTTGTTTTCCAATGTCTGTTGACAGATATCATTGCAATACTGCTTCTTGTCTGTACTAACAGCTCTCTGAAATTCTTTATTATGTTCCTTCTTGAAATCTTTGTCTTTCTTGGCTTTGGCTTCTCCTTCTCTACAGTTTTCATCATCTGTTCTTATATCCAGTTTGTTTTCTTCTGGTTTTTTTTTTTTTTATCTCTGGCAGTTTCTTTTTACATTCAACTTTAAGAACATCTTTATATCACTCCACAGTTCCTCTGGTTCTCTATCCAATGAGGTTCAGGACTTCAAAGTGATTCTTGATGTTCCACTTGGAAATGATGGATATATGCTCATCATGGAAACTGGTTGGTTTTTTTCCCTTCCACTGTAGCTTAACTTGGAGCTCACATATGAACACTTTTTTTCATCTGTTCCATAGTCAGCCCTTGGATGTTTTGCCATTTTCATTGAGCTTTTCCATTTCCTTGTATCAGTACTATAGACAAATTGATGCCTGTGTTATCCATCTAGTGATGTCCATGTACAGTATATAGGCATTGCTTTGGTTGTTTGAAGGATAAGTTAGTTACGAAGAAATTTTTGGATTGGCAGAAACTGGTAGGTCATTATCATGCTTCATTTATGTTTCTTAGCCCATACAGTCCAATTTTATTTTCATCATTAGTATTTCAAATTTTGGCATTTCAGTCTTCAGACATAAAGAACATAACTTGCTTGCACGTTCTGGCAATTTCAGATTGGACTTGAGCACAAAACTCATCAAATTCCTGTTTTTCTGGATCAGTGGTTGGAGCATAAGCTTGGATAACCTTCATATTCAAGGATTATCTGCAAAGGCTAATTGATATTATTCGGTCATTGACTGAATTGTACCCAAGTACTGTCTTTGCCATATCCTTCTTATGAAAGCAAAGCCATCCCTTCTTTGTTTTTTATGTCCCAAGTAGTAAATAGTATGATCTTCTGATTGAAAGGGTCCAATTTCATTCTATTTCAATTCGCTGATGCATAAAATGTCAATGTGTAGTCAGTTCATTTCATCTTTCACTTTATTGAGTTCCCATGTACATGCTTCCTAAGTCCCAGGCTCCCCCTGTAATTTTGTTTTTGCATCTTTGTATTTTCTTTTCCTGCATGGCAGCATCAGCAACTAGGTGTTCCAAAGCCTTTAATCTAGCTGCATCATAAACACCATTAGTATTGTGACAGATTCTCAGTTGTTCCTTAGTAGCATATTGAGTACCTTCCAACCTGAGGGGTTTATCATCTAGCATTATATCATTAATTACTTTATATTGTCTACCCCTGGCATTTTTTTGGTAAAGCAAAGGAGTGATTGACCACTGTCTTCTCCTGAGCAGTATGATCCCATTGTTATGGCCACTAAAGTGATTATCTACCTCCAACATCTTCCTATATTGCTGTTGCCTAATATAGATGCCAGCTTGCTTTAACTAGGCAGCTGAGATGACCTCCATGCTGGAAGGATATACTGTTGGTGTACAATCCCAGCATTCTTTGCTCATCATCCCCACCCCTATCCCCACTTCTATCCCCCCCACCACCAATGAAACAGCAAAGCAGGGGTTGAAGTAGGAGCTGTAGACTTACAAGTAACAGAATTATACACTTGGAAAGGAACAGAATAAACAGGTTGTAAAATACAAGAGGAGTTGATGTCCAACTATTCCAGATGGCTGAAAGATTTCTTTCACTTGGGAGGCAGACAAGAAGAAAAAGGAAAACTCCTGATGAACAAGCAGACATCTGCATACAGAATCCTGGATATTGCTAGAGAATCTGTTGTGGTTGCTGCATGTCTGACTCTGCATTTATCAAGAGTCTGCATCTGCACTGCACATTTTACTAGTGTCTTATTTAAAATATAACTAAAGCATTGCCAGCAAAGCATCTGCATTTCAAACTTCTACTGTGCTGTCTATTTCTTGCCATCAGAAGTGATTCAAAGCATCGACTGCAAACCTCTCAAGTCTTTTTTTAACCAGCGCTAAAAAAAATCTAGTAGAAATAACAGAGTTTGGGAGGAGGTGGATTATCATCAGCATAATGACTCCTCTCGAATTAGGTTGCATTGAGGACAGCCTTCTGAAATTATAATATATGAGAGGTGTCTTTATATGGACTCAGTTTGCAGAGACTGCCTTTATCTAAAACAGTGTTGTCCAAACTTGGCCACTTTAAGATGAGTGGACTTCAACTTCTAGAATTCCCCAGCCAGCCATGCTGGCTGGGGAATTCTGGAAGTTGAAGTCTACTCATCTTAAAGTGGCCAAGTTTGGACAACACTGATCTAAAACGTCAGCAAGGAAAAACCAAATTGTGCAGGGAGGCTGGCAGAACAGGAAGGGCTTACCTTCAATGGTTGCCCGCTTAGGCAGGATGGTGATCGCTCCTTCTGCAACATCTTCTTGTTGAATGACCGGGGTCATTTTGGAACCCCAAGTGTCTGAAGCCACCCACAGAAAATGGCCAACTTGATCAGCCCTTTTTGCTGCTGCAAGGATTTGTCTGTAAAGAGGAAACAGTTATCATTCTCAGGGGGAAAGAGAGAGAGTCCTTATTCATGTGGTGGAACACTCACCAGCAGAAAATAATTACCTAATGAGCCGAAACAATGAATCCTCCAGACTGGAAAATCAGAAATGTAAAAAAAAAAAAAAAAAAAAAAAAACTCTATCCTTGGATGAGAACTGCTTGTCACTGTTTTGTGGCTTATACAGTCAGTTAAGAAATTTAATATACTTGAGGATGCAGAAATGTAACTTAGAAATTAAGCATTATTTCTTAAATAACACCAAATTCCATAAATCAAGTCATAGATGCACAGAGTGCTATTTTAGTACTACTGATGCTTGCTAAACCATATAATATACTTCCCATCCTCATATTTGAGTCTCCCAGAAAAGCACCAGTTTTAACACCTTATAGAAGGATTGCTGTTATGGTAAGGGGGAGAAATTTGCTTAGCTGACAGTGAAACCTAACCAATTCATATTCTGCAAATATACAATAAACTTGTACTTTAATGCCAGACTTTCCCAAAATTTGCAACTCAATACTATAAAATAGAATATTTTTTAATGACTATTAGGAGGAAGTGTGTGTAGTAAAACATTATATTAGGAAAATGCTTATAAAATATATATATATTACAAGCATGTACAAAATGCATACATTAGTTGTTGTTTTTTTTCATACTACAGCTCAGTTTGAATTTTGCCTTGAGATTTTACTAAACAAAATTGTGGAAGATAATACTATTAATATTTATTATTCATGAAAACTATATAGTTACCTCGGTTATCAAATACAGTATGCTTTTGAATATCAGTTGCAAGGAACACTAATGGATGCTTACACGGTTTCATTAAAGATACATCTGTGTCCCCCAATGCATATCCCAAATAATTGATAAGGTCAACTGACTAACCAATAAAATTCATTCATCATCATCATGTCCCAAAGAAGCAAGTTCTTGTTTTAAGGGTTGATGGTGAATCAAGGCCCTATGCTATGGCTAAGGTCCCAGTTGAAATTGGGAGGTGAGCATTTTCTCTCCAGGTAGGTATGAGTCCCAAATTAGCTAATGATATAATCCTGGGGCAACCTGAGGGAACTCTTGAAGGTCCTACAGATTTCTGTAGGATTCTCTCTTTTTGAGTTGCTACTGTATATGGCTAAAAAGTCAGGGGAACCCTTCAGATGTTTAGGGAAACTTGGGAAGGAAAGGCCAAGCCTCTTTCAAGCAAAATTAACTATATCCTGCAAATGAGGGACAAACTAGACCAGGTGAGGGAGCTGGCTTCAGAGAACCTTCAGTCATCTCAAGTGCACCAAAAAAAATCACACCATGACCAGCTTACTACACTGAGAATTTCAACCAGGGCAAAGAGTGTTACTGTTCCTCCCTTCCACTGCAAGCAAATTAGCTCAGTGGCAAGGGCCTTTTTCAGTGCACCAGTGCATAGGACCATGGGAAGGAAATGCTGGACAATGTGGACTTTTGATATGACCAAGAATGAGCTTAGGGTAGATCCAGACCCACTGGAGATGTACTGTATAAATAATTTGCAATAGACCACCAAGTATTTCTAATGCTCAAGTAATGATAACATTTGGCAGGCATCAAATGAGCTTTCCCAACTAATGCAGGCTGCATGAATGAAGAAATCTTGGGATCTGTATGAAACAATTGTCAATTCAGTTGAGCTCTGGCATTTAATAAAATGAAACAAATTCTGGACTCAAAGTGGCTTAATTGTAATTTATATCTTTTGCTCTTAGCTCGTGTTTTTGAGTTTTTGACTTCTAATAAAATGACATTCACTCTGGCAGGCTTGAACAATGCTGCAACACTGAAGCTAAAAAAGCAAGAGCCATCTGTAATTTTGAGTATTTTTCTCACAAAATGGCTGCCATGAAAGAAGAGTATTACATTCATAAAGAGTATTACATTCAATCTATTAGATTGGGCTTCATCACAATATAAGTACCTGTTTTTGTGAAGACAAACTGCTGAAGTTTTTTCCCATTGCCCCTTATTGGTCACAATTACCTCAAGTTTTCCACACAGAACACATGGCTAGAGTGATCCACTACTTTTATTTTCTAAGGCTGCTTATATATTCTGTGTTGGGTCCAGAAGCATTCTTGGAAATAAAGAGAGTAATGTTTGCTTCATAGCAAGCCATCTCCCTATATGTTTTAAATTAAATGATTCTTTTAAAATAAAGTGAGGTGAAGCATGTAACTAAGGATTACAGTTATGTCTATAATATGACCCGCTAGGTGTCTCATCTGTTAATTTAATTAAGTTAGAGACACTTGAGGAAGATTGATCACATTTGGATTTGTTCAGGCTAATGGAGGTAGAAGTCATTGTTCAACTTAGGAAAAAAAATCTGTAGCATTGAAGACAATTATATATACCCAGAAAAAAATTGGACTGAGTACATTCAGTCAAAAATCAGTTCAAATATATACTCTTAGGTACCACTAATCCATAAAATTAATATGGAGTTGAAATCTATGATGTATAATCCAGATATGCTTGTTTTCATATCTTGCTACTCTATTAAGCTCTACAACAGCTTACCTCAGCTTAATGCTCTCCATATGTGTCCTTATAAATTTAATAATAAAAAAATGCATTGAACTTCAGCTACCATAATTCCCATGTTCAAAGGCTGTAATACTTGGGCATTCTTGGAACTGTAGTTACAATGGCCAGAGTTGTTAGGAGTTGGGCAGTATATAAATTTTAATAATAATAATAATAATAATAATAATAATAATAATAATGATGATGATGATGTTGATGATGATGACAATGATGATGGCACTAAATCAGAGAAGGCAGTTAGCAGGTACAAGATTCCTCAATAAGAAGGAAAGTTATACTGCTGCTTAAGCATCTTTAACAAAGTTCATCCATGAGATAACACTGTGATATCAGAAGAAAGAAATGTATTTGTTCTATGTTACTCTAATTCTTTAATTGTTTAGTTCACTAGATATATAAAGGCAGCAACTTATTTAATGGTTCAATGAATTTGACATATAATATATATTTATTTTTTCCAAAATACAAAACAGAGGGTTATTTCTCCTGGCAATGTATATGTATATATCACTTCATTCTACTCTTCATTCTTTCCCCATAGTAATTTCAGTGGTAATTGTTTCATTTGTAGTAGAATTTATACATCCACCCATGGAGATTTAACTGTTGTAAATTCAATACTGGAGAAACTATAGATATCCCCATTTTGTTTTGTAATGCTTTATAATAATTAATCAAACATGGACACAGACTCTTTTTGAAAATATAGTAAAAAAGAGATGAATAAAAATAATATCAGTTTTCATTTCATAAAGCAGTGTTGTCCAAACTTGGCCACTTTAAGATGAGTGGACTTCAACTCCCAGAATTCTGGGAGTTGAAGTCCACTCATCTTAAAGTGGCCAAGTTTGGACAACACTGTCATAAAGCAAACATAAAATATTTGCTGTTTCAAATAACTATCTAGGTGTGACAGCAACTCTTCAAATACTTGTCACTGATCACCAAGAGGAAAACAAAAACAGAAACAGAAATGGTGTCACTATGCCGTAGGTTGTAGAATTGAACTCGTTCCCTAAGACAGGGAGCGCTGGACTATGTAGCTTTAAGCCTCAAAGAAATAAAAATTCAATTACAATAAGAAATAATGATCAGCAATAGACTGCTTAATGCCAAATTATTAAAAATCCCCACCATAAAGCTTTTTTTTTTTAGGGAAATAATATGAATATATTATTTTATATATTAAAAAAAGACCTTAGTTTCTCTGTCATTGAATGGAGAATGGATGTGAGATTTAATGCAGAAGTCTTTTCCCTCACAAAAATTATACACTAACTTTTTGTAAATAAGAGTCTCATATTTCTATTCAGTGTGTATTACAAGAGTTTACAGAATCACTGTGAATTATTTAATCTTATATTTTGAATTTTCATCCAGTCTGCTACCATCTTCCACATATAGTCCCATTCACTCTCTTTCTTATAACACTTAAATATTCAAAATAACTTTAGCCTGAGATCTGGAATGTATGGATTTTCACTGTGGCCAAGAAAGAAAGGTGTGACTTAATTTGTTTTAGAAAAAATAAAATAATGCAGCAGGAAGATGACATTCAACTAAGTTACTGCAAAAATCTAATGACGTCCACCACATTTACAAAATTACACTTGAATCATTCTCACTTCTTCATCACAAACAGCCCTGAAGATTGCTCAATGAACCAAAACAGTGGTTCCAGAATCCCAGAATCCCATTCTCCTCCATACATCTTTCTTATGAAATTACTGTTCATTGATCCATCTATAATTATTTTGAGGGGCACTATTGACCCTTATAAAAAGAATCAAGCACAAAATCAACCCTTGTTTCATGTCTGAGTTGTAATTCTGAAATGAGAACACAAGAAGCATTGCTTGAGCACATAGGAAGAATATATTGAGTAAGTGAATTTTGGGATAACTTCACCAATCCAGAGTTAACAAAGATGCAATGAATAAAAATATTTGAATGTATAGTATTTCCCTCCTCCCCATCTCCATATACTATGCAGAAATGTTAGGTGAATTATACCAAATAATTCTTCATAACAAAGTCTTCAACATTTTGTATTATATTCTAACAGACTGACATACTTCTTGATTCAGAGGAGAAAGGATCACTTTCCCTAACTTCCTGCCTACCTTCCAGTATGCTACCCTGAATTAAACAAAGCAGTGAAAGTTCATTGGTTACAAACAAAATAATGAGTATACCAACAGAAAATTGTTTCTATGATTCACAAAATAGTTTAAAAGGAATAGTGCAAGATTTACACAAAAAAGCAACAATATGGCATGGTTGTATAGTGTGGTGATACTTGATTATTTTTGTTGCTGCTGTTGGAAATATTTCTGCTTTGCCCTTCATCCTAGGATATCAAGACAATATACAAATAGAGCAGGATAAGTTACAATAAGATGATAAAATATCACAATAGCAACAGATCAAAACTATACAGAGTAAAACCAACATTATACTGTATATCAGTTCTCTAAAGTGTCATGTGAGGGTAATGTGGCTTTGCAATACATTAGATATGAATCCAAGAAAAAGAACCTGATATTGTGCATTATATAGGGAACTTTATGTATTCATTTCCCAAGAATAACTAACATGAAAATGATCTCTTAACCTGGTTGAAGGACACAGAGGTGTATACTTATAGTCATGGGATTTGGGGAGGAGAAAGCTGGGACAAGCTTCACTGCCTGCTCTTAGGGCATGATATCTCATTTATAAGAGAGCTATGAGGAAGAGGTATTGTAACACAGTGTTCCTCAACCTTGGCAGCTTGAAGATGTGTGGACTTCAACGTGCTGGCTGGGGAATTCTGGGAGTTGAAGTCCACACATCTTCAAGCTGCCAAGATTGATGAACACTATTGTAACAGTCCTGGCTGTCCTATTGCTCTTTGTCTCTCTTTTGCCTTTTGGGTTATCTGCTCTTCCCAACTCAGCTGCTCTCTATAGAAGGATCACAAGATAAAGAAACCTTGGAGATCATCTACTCTAAGCCCCTGCCTAGGCAGGTATCTAGAACTAACAGCATCTCTGACTGATGACCATCCAGCTTCTGAGGAAGAATCCCATCACCAACACACAAAGTAGCCCACTGCTGAACAGCTCTTACTGTTAGGATTTAAAAAAAATAATATGATGCCCCACCCAAATCTACCCTCTTGTAATATAAACCCATTGCTTCTTGTGCTGTCTTTTGTAACAACTCTGAACAATTCTAAATGGTATTTCGGTTGCTTGACTATATACATTGAAAAAGATAGTCATCATGCCTTGCCACAATGTTTTCTTCTCCAGAATGCTTCCAATCATTTCTTGCAAGTTTTCTTTTATTCCAGCCCCCTTATCATTTTAACTGTTTTCCTCTAGACATACTCCCATCTGTCATGTTCCTCCCTAAAATCTGGTGGCCGGAATTGGACCCAACATTTTAGGTAGTGTCTGAGCACTGCAGAATAGAGTGAAATAATAATTTATCTTTAACCTGACATTGTACTTCTTTGATGCAGCCTAACACTTGCCTTTTCCTTGCAGCTACATCATATGGTTGGCTCACATTCACCTGCTGATCAATCAAGACACCCAGTTCTTAATTGCATTACTACTGCCCAGTAGGATCCCCCCCCCATTTTATACTCATAACTTTGATTCTTCCCAGCCAAATATAGAACTTTGCATATGTCCTTGTTGAAATTCTTCTTGCTGGTTTCTGCCCATTGTTCCAGTTTGTCAAGATCCTTCAGAACCTTGACACTCTCATCTAAGGATTGCAATCCCTCTATCATCTGCAAATTTGATAATCAAGTTTTTTGATTTCTCATCCAAGTTATCTATAAATATTTGAATAATATAACCTAGAATTGAACCCTGTAGTATACCATTTGATACTTCCTTCCAGCTTGACATAGAGATACTGATACAGTTGTTCAACCACTATGAATCTGTCTAATGGTATAATTGCCCAGCCCACATTTTGCCATATTCTGTACTAAACCTTCAGGGGAGTCTTTGCTGAATGTGGATGTTTAACTCTTACAATTCTCATCAATATCCATGCTGGCCGGGGAAGGGGACCCAGGTTATGAAAGGATCAAGTAAAGTTTGGTCATAAGGTCTAAGTCTTGGGCATAAGTGTTCTTTCTTCTCTTCTTGTTTCATTTCCCTCCAAGACTTCTGATTTCAGATAAACCATATTATATCTGAACAGAGATCTATAGGTTGTATTTGTCCTTCCAGTCAGAACTGGAAATTGATTTCCAGTACTCTAACTGAATGGTTGACAATTTGGGGAAATAATAAATAATAAAAAATAATATCAAACTGGGTTATGCCTGAACAAAGAACTCACAGAGAAAATCCATAAAAGGAAACTCAGATCATGGACTAACTTTGTTTTGGCATTATATGAAAAGTATATGCAATAGATTAAAACAAAATATTAATATTCAACTTCAAGTTAAACTTGTTGCTTTAGCTGTTTTCCCTTTTTTAGATTCATGGAGAATCTATAGTCAGGGTTATGGAAGCAAAACCTAATTTATCGTGTGATAACTAACACATGCATTGCAGACCACAGAGGCAGGACTGGCTGCTACAAACATTGTAAGGTCAGCAGGCTTGTATAGTCAGCACCCTTTTATACCCTTTCTAATCAATAGGCTTCAGTAGCTTGGATGGTCGCAAGTCTTCCAACTCTTTTGTTATTCCGCTGCATTGCAAAGCAAAATCTAGAAAAGGATAACCAAAACTTATTAAGAGAATCACAGCACTTTAATTAATCCTTTGCAGTGACCACTGTCATAGAAAAAAAGGGTCAGCAGTTTTTAACCAGGCTTCAGTCTTTCTTCATTAAAAATGGCCATACTGACAAGTATTCTATTTTGAACATTATGGACCTCTCTTTTATCTCCTTTTCATGAATTTATTTCATTAGAATAATTTATCTGAAAAGTTCTGGAATTTAACAATTCTTTGATGCTGTAGTATTTTAGATTCCTGTCTCTGAAGCCAATGGAAATATTTAGACATGATTCTAAACCTGTTGGGGTTAGAGCTGCGACTAAAAATACGAAAGTAAACCTGTAGAGTAAACAAGATGAAGGAGGGATCTGAGGTGACCTCCTGCCAATTGCAGAGCTCTCTGCTATCTCCTTGACTCAGTTGAGGAACCTAAACTGTAGAGCAAATATGTTGGAGTTTCTATTTAGTTCAGGACAGAATAATAAATATTGCTTTGGAAAACACAACTTGCTAATTCTCTTCTGAGCTTCATCTCACCCACTGATCCCTCCAGACCACATTTTATATTCCAGGGACATACGTGGTTACTACAAACTATGCAAATGTTAGCTTCTCAGGAACTCACATCCTCTTAGTATAGATCTTTTGAGAACCCAATTGAAAGTAGCTATGTGTCACCCTTTGAAGTAGCCCAGATCAGGAAACAGACTCCACAGGAAGACTAGATCTACTGTATATTTTATTGAGATAGGCTATAATAACAGAATCTTGCAAGTCTGATTGTGCTTCTCCTCCCCTCCCTTTTATACCTCAGTGAGTCAGGGATGAGTCAGCCTGAGTGTCTTCTTAATACTATCTCCCTTCACAGGACTTAAAAAATGTCCCATCCTCTTTGTTTACGTAACGGGTTCTGAATAATTGCCTCAAGGCTGTCTCCCTTGATCTCTATACTATGTCAGTTCATGGATGATTTAGATAAAAGAAGTATGCATTCTTATTGGATTTGAGAATTTCTTTCTCATCAGTCACATAGGAAGCAATACACGTCTGTACTGCACTCTGTAGGCTTTTTCAGACCACTGAGGTCAAAATATGTAATCCAACCTTTCTCAACTTGGCACCCTCCAGATGTGCAGCCAATATAATTGAAAGATAATAGGTAATCCGTTGTGTCTGGAGATACATGGTAAGTAGTAAATTACACTGTTCTTAATTTCCCTTTCTCTCTCATTTAAATGATCAAGCATTCCACTTTAGAAACAGGTAATTACTTGAAGCAGGGTTGTTTGACTCCTGCTTCAGAGTTATACAAGTTATTGCAACTTAATATTAAGGCACACACAGCCACATCATGCAAGCTCCCTCATGCATCCTGCTCATGCCCTGAGCATGAGACCAGAGGCACTCTATTAAATTGAGGTCCTATGCAAATGGAGGCAATATGGCTAGCATTCCCATAATTGGTTATGTGTTGTGGCCAGATGTTGCTTAACAGGTGCTACTGGGCTAGTTGGTTATACTATTAGATTGCTAATACTGCTACAATTTTTCCCCTAAGTCAAAAGGACCACTTTTGTCAGCCCCACTATAGGATGTTGGCAGCTGTGGTGATTTCTCCCCCATAGTACTGGGCTCTCAGTTATCCACCCTTAACAAGAAGATATGGCAGGAATTTGCAGTTAGTCATCTCACATTTCTAAATGTGTGCTGAAAAGAAAATTGCTAAAATTCTTCATATCACAATGCTTTCAGGCAGAATGACAGATTAAATATTTCCTTTCTACTACGTGCAGTTTTAGCTCCATATCTTTTCCAAAGTCTACTGCAGCACATTAGATCTGCATTATTAAACCATTTTACTTTTATAAAGTCTATATGAATTTGCATAGGCAAACTCTCAGAGAATTCTTCAAACGTTTTGCATATTTGGTCCTTCAAAACTTAATGTCCAATAATTAGCATACCCAATCAGACAAAACATTTTGCCTTGTAGTTTAGCTCTCTTGCAAATTTATTTCCCCCAAACTGAATTTTGTTACAAACAAAGATGGCTCCTGATACCTACTCTAGAGCTATAGTGTAAGAGACAGAATCACATGGCCAGTGACCCCTTCATCCATCCACCCAAATTAGCTTTCCAAGCTCATGATTGTCCTCCTTGCTTTAATAGACGAGAGAAGGCAGACTTCAAAGTCCCAAATAATGAGCTTCAAAAGTCTGTATGGAAAAAAAAATCTGTCTAGAATGTAAGCAATTGATTGGAGGTATGGATTTCACTGATGCATTAGTGAAACATTTGTTTTACAGTGGCATTTGTTGTACGCAAAACAAATTGTGACCGAGCTCACATAGAAGATGTTGGGAAATGGTTACTAGATTTTAACACTATTACAGCAGCTGAGGGATTATGCAACTGAACATATTGTGCTTGCTGTTATGGGAAGGCTTCTGCCTGGTATTCTCTGCCAGCATGCTAGATCTGTATTCAGGGAAATTTTCTTCTACGGGGAAAAATCTGTCCATATAATCCTGCTCCTTTAATCTGAAATTATGCCACCCAGGAACACTTTTATCACCTCATTTATTGCTCATATAATGACTTAAGCCTAATAACGTGGATATCACAAAATATTTATTCAGGCAGTGCAACCCACAAGTTGTGCCACAACTTCTTTTCAACTCTAGCTCCCTGCTCTATGTATTCACGTACACATGGGTGTGTATAAAGGTAGGCTCTTATATGTTCTAAATCATCTTGCTCGAAGTAATTACATGTAAACAAGTTAATTTCTCCAGGCATCCTTACTTTATATCCTCATCGTAGGCAAAGACAATGATAGCCCTGGCTCTGGGAGTATCTAGAAGCAGCTTGATAATTTTATCAAATTCGTAGGTCTTGTTTTTGCGATCCTGTGGGATTTTCAATGACTGGGCAATGCAGAGATCACCTGTTAACAGAAAAAAAAGAAGACAATATGCTAAAATCTGTAAATCAGAAAAAAAGAAGAAAGAAAACTGGGGGGGAAAAAGTAGTTAGAGGGAAGATAGATTTAAAAAAAATGAAAAATGGACTTTGGCCTAGTTTGGTACAGGGGATGTGACTCCAAAACGTCTACATGTCCAAGAAGATTTCTGGACTTTCATAATTAAATCAATTGAGAGTGTCTGATTACCCCTCACTTGGCTTAGAATTCATCAGAAACAAAAAGAAAGCACTTAGAAAACTTTAAAAATGCAGTAGAAATAATTGGACTGAACCCAGAATTAGATTTTTATTACATTTCTCATATGTTATCCCAATTGAGTCCTTAGTGGATGCCTCACAAAATCTAAAAAAAAAAAAATCCTTCTAAGTATAAATGAATGCATTTCTAGGTCTTCTATCTTTGGTTTTATTCACTGCTTGGATGTTCTCCATGAACATCACAGCATAGATTTGGTCCATCATATCCACCGTCACAGAATAATAAAGAGGGGAGTCCAGGACCCATCAAGAGAACCTGATCTTTTCAGTGTCATCTGGAGCCTCTGCAGTTGATTCTAGATAGTTTGTTCCCAAGTGCCCTCTTATGACAGACTATAAATCCCCACAGAGTTAGGTCAGTTTCCATCTCATAGAAACCAGTTGTCTACTCTGCCTGGGATGACAAAACTTGGACTATAACTCTTTAGAAACTTTTCCTGTCATGAAATTGCAATATGAGAAGTATTGTGCTTTCAAAGAGGAACGTATGTATTGTTTTCATGAAAGTCAAACTTAAGTATAATGCAAAGGAAACAGGCTCTCCACATAAAATTCTGCTCCGGGAGGACTGCCTCCAGGAAATTTAATTCTTTGTATGCAATAGCTAATATCCTTTGGGTTGATATACCTTTTCCCTATTGGACTGGTCATTTATACATCAGCAATGAGAGCGAAAGAGATTGCATTTAAAAAAAGAGTATATAGATTTTCATATATCCATAGATATAGATTTAGAAAATATTACAGTACTTTACCTAGAATGCAATGTGCTTTAACAGAGTGAAAAAGATTATGATCTATCAGTATGCTCAGCTAAAAATGTGGAACTTTAAGTCCTTGTTCTGCTTTGTTTCTGTTTCATCTAGACTTGGATTAGAAATCTTTGAAACAGCTGGCTGTTCTCTGAGCACCTTGCAAATAAAGAGACCAGTCCCTTGATAAGACATATACCTACTCCCTTCCCACCTTTGTAAATCGTTTTGGAAAAAAATAGTATGCTAGTGAAATACTGCAATTGTTTTTTTAAAAAAGCTTTGAACAGAGAATCTAGGTACTTTATTTGGGGCAGGTGCTCAGAAAAACAAACAGCAGTAGTATTTATAGTCTTAGGGTTATTATCTTAAACCACAAACTGGTATAAATCCTTATTATTTCATGTGTTCAAGCAGTACAACTGACTCAGAAAATCCAGGTTCCAGACCCATCTCATTGTCTTCTATTGGGACAGTCACAACCCTTAGGCTAATTATCTCAAGAGGTTCTTTTGAACAGAAGAGCACTTCCCCCCAGAACATCCATTGTCTGCGGTCTTCCACAGGTACTCAAGTTAATTTTCTTCTCAGCAGCCCAGAACTTCAAATCACAAACCTTCCATTTTGTAATTGGAGATACTTGAGCCCCATGAGGATTCAGGGTCGATAGCCTTCCTTTTGATGGGACCTCATTTCAATGCCTATTTCCCAGTTCCATGACCCTCCCCAGTCCCCTTGGCTGCTATGTTTCTGGAGAGCCATGGCTTTTGGTACTCAGACTGGTTTCTGTATTTTTCTTGCCACAAACTAATCAGTGAAACAGAGATTATGAGAGTGCAGGCTGGAGGATGATTTCTGTGCCACTTTATTGCTCAGATGATGGAAATGCGGGTTAACTCAGGCTATTTGCACAGTGGCTATAGTATGCACAATTGGAGGGTACTGAGAGAATGCCTCTGAGAGTTTGGGGGTGCCCACAGAGGCATGTGGACAAGTTCTAAAAATAGGTGGGACAAAATCATCTATGCCATTCTGAGAAGAGTTTACATACAATAACATAAATACAAAATAAATGAATAACCACCTCTGATCCTACTTTTACAAAACTTTAGTATATTAATCTAATATTGGATGGATACTTTAACTTGTCTGTATTTTTGCAGAACTGTACAGGTAACATTCTGCAACAATTACATATTTCTCTTTCAGAACCCTGTCATTAATTTTGAGAGAAATCACCATTTGATGAACTTTGCAAATGTTTTCATTTCTACTTATTAATACATTGGATTCTATTCTAATGGCTTGATGGATGCAACCAGGAAACATTTGGACTGTAACATAAGGCTTATTAATAACACAGCTAAGATGTAAGATAACTACAACACCTTCCTGTTGAGTCTCTGCTCAATGGGTATGGTGTTAAAGCATCAGAGTGATCTATAAAAGGAGGGGAGGGAATATAGCGAAAATCCATTTCCCCAAACAATATTGGGAAAATTGCCTGACTTTATAGTTACTACTTTTCCCTGTGGCTCGAGTCTCTTTGGCAGACAGATCCAATTGCTTCTGAATTGGTCTAGACATTTATATTCCCAGCACTCTCCCTCTCCCTGCCTGTACTTACAGGTACCAGAGACACAAAAACATTTAACCTGAAATGTCCCAGAACAGGCAACTAAAGCATAAAAATGCAGTGAGACTTCCCTCACATGATTATCCTGGCAAATAAGGTGTATTCTTGAGTACAGCTGAGGGCTTTGCAGTAGGACAATGCCATTATCAATCAACAATAGTACAGCACCATCACTGTGGAGTGCACATTGCAAAATGTCAGAGGACAGCTTATAAAAAGTAGTGATACGGGGAAGGAGGGGAAGGACAAGGAGGAGGAGGGGCAGGTGAAGGAAGCATGTATCAGTTGGTGGTACCATTTGATCCAAATAAATTAGAGACATAGGGAGAAAATGACGGAACTCCATTTAATAGAGGCAAATGCAAAGTACTTGTCCAAAGATTGTGGGAAAAAATGCCAAGATTATGGGGAAAAAAACCACAATCCTGTGCATAGGCATGAAATATCTGTCTAAGGAATATGTGTGAAAATAATCTTGGAACTGTATTTAAAAATGAACCCACAGAATGATGTGGCTACCAAAAAGGCAAATGCAATATTGGGTTGCTTGGAAGAAGTATAGTTTCCAATTTAAAGAAAGAAATAGTCTGCATTGGTCAGAACTCACCTGAAGCACAGTGCCAGTTTTGGGCACTGCATTTTAAAAAAAATTCAGAGAAACTGGAAAAGGTATGAAGAAGGCTGATGAGAATGTTCAGAGGACTAGAAATTAAGTCCAGCAAGGAGTGTTTAAGGAAATTAGTGTGTTCTACCTTGAGATTAGGCGACTATGGGGTGGAGATGATACAGCTCCTCACAAAGGAATCACAGAATAAATTCTCTGCCATAAGAGTAGATGACATGGACTAAGGGGAGGCAAATTCCAATTAAATGCTAGGAGAACACTTCCAACAGTAGGAGCAGTTTGGCAGAGAACCAATCACCAAGTGAGATGATAAGTTCTCCTTCAAGCACAGGCTGGACAACCATTTGTCAAGGAAGCTTTAATTTGGATTCCTGCAATAAATCTCTACAGAAACTACTGAAATTTTTCTTCTGTTTTTATATTTTTGATGCCCACAATATCACAAAAAATTTTGTCCCATGCCTGAAAAGGTTGTTGACCCTAATTTATACTATAATGAAACTGTCAGGGTCATTACTGTATGTTAAGAGTACCTGATTTAAGCAATATAGATAAAAGAAATATGAATTGATGGACACATGTTTACAGGGGGTTTCTTTTCCATGCATTTTTAATTGTGTGGCTGATGCACAATTAATTTGTCCTCAATTTTTTTGTTTCCAGCTCATCTGATGAAGTAAACTGGTGAATCACATAACACGCTCTAGTGTTCTAAGAGGTCCACTACTTTGTCATTATCAGAAAGGTTTAGATATTTGTCATGATATCACTTTTAAAGAAAAATGGTTAACAAGGAAAACTAACTACTTATAGCAGAAGTTTAAAAATGTACACTGGATGCACAATGGAATATCACAGCCAAACTTTCATCTGCACAATTCTCAAGTCAAAAATTAAAACAAATTTTCAAAAAAAAAGTTGCTTAAATTCTTTTCAGTGGATGCAGATTTGATCAACTTTGACATCACTGCTGCTGTATAAAGCCATTCTGTAGTATTAATGAACTATGCAACTGAGTTAGCATTACCTTTGAATTTGCTTTTCAGTTTAATATCAGACTTTCTGCAATCTGTCTATCTTACTCTCTTCTTCCCCTCTCCCATACTGTATAGACAACTTCAAAATACCCCAGGCATTTTGGGGTACTATTAGCAAAATAAATAAATAATGCAACTTGCTCCATCTTCCTGCCCACTCAAAAAGAAATTACTGCATTTTATGTTGTTGTTGTTGTTGTTGTTATTATTATTATTATTATTTAAATTTATATGCCGTCCATCTCCCCCAAAGTATTAAGTTTAGTAACACAGTCAGTACTATTCAATGGTATATGACTGATGAAGGAAAAAAAAACCCCTGCCCTTCTTTTCTCATAAATCGTGGACTCAAATTATAGTTTTTGATAAAACTGCTTACTTTAAATCAGGGATCAAAATGATTGGAGATGGATGCAACCAAGTATCTTTTACTGGCATACACAGGTGACAGTGATCACTAGACCCCCCACCAAAGAACTGCAGAAGAGCCCCAAACAAGCAAGGTTACAGGTTACCTACATTTGGGTTGTTACATAGGAAAGATATTGTAAATCATAGTGTGACCTCTACATGGGAACACCTTTGATAAAACATTGGGGATAATCTTACTATGGCACCCCTGCATTCCTCCATACTATCAAGATTCTCCAAGTGCTACATATTATCATTTAGTTCAATAATTAGGGTTCATTGTCTCCATATACTGCCTCCTATGATACCATTCTGTTTAAACCCTAAGGAAGGACAACAATCTGGTTTCTGCTATCTGTATCCATTCCAGGGTCACAGCTCTAGCCTTTTCTTTTTATGTGTGATTTTACTACAGTCATATTTTTAGTCATGTGTAAACCCTTTTTAAGTAGTGAAAAAAATCCTAACTACAGTAAATGAGGTAAATATGAATTAAACCTCTGCATATTGTACACCATCCAGAGTCACATACTTTGAGTTGGGCAACCATATAAATGCATACATGCATAAATAAAATAAATAGGATAGCATTTGCAAGAAAACCTGTATAGAATCTGGCTTTAAGGCAATGACTAGCCATAACTGAAGAACTCCATCTTTCAACTAGTTGTTCATCCCACTGAAAAGTTTATGTTTTCTGTGATATTTTTATTAATGCAAAGATTCTGGATGGATCAAATGAAACTGGATTAGAACTCTATGTACCTCACTAGTTATTAAATTGTATGTTGCTAAATCTCCTGAAAAGGTTGTTCTTAGACTTTTTTCATGGATTTAGAAAGCCCTTGAATATTAGTCACATAAAAATAGATTGACCTAACAGATTCTGTTCTCAGAAAATTTTCCTCAAAAATAATTTGATTAATAACAGTTTATCAGCAATAATAAGAATAAGAATAATTCATTGAATTTATATGCCATTCAACTCAGGTACAAGAGTTCTCTGGGCAGTGTACAACCAAATAATAATAATAATAATAATAATAATAATAATAATAATAATAATAGCAGCAGCAGCAGCAGCAACTCCACTGGGCTCAGAAGCTAAGCAGGTTTGGGCCTGGTTAGTACTTGGATGAGAGACTGCCAGGGAAAACTGAAGGCTAGATTTGGAAGTTTATCCTTGAAGAAGGCAATGGAAAACCATTTTACCACTGTTGCCAAAAAGATGCAAGGACTTTAAAAACTTATAATATCTATGAAGTCACCAGAAACTGAAGTCATCAGGAGTCGAGCTCAGCTCCTAGAAGTCTTTTACCCCCACCTTTTACATTGAAACAGCACAACAGATAAGATAAGCAACAGCCTCAATAATGAAAATAAGCACAGCATGCAAGTTACTCCCCTCCGCTTCTTATCCCTCCACTCAAGACCAAATGTTGTGCCCATTGAGGATGGTTAGTTAGAAACAGATATAGATAGGCAGATGGAGACATAGACAGAAACTGTATATGAATATTTTTGCAAATTGAGGAGTTCTCCAGCCTTACCTAGACTGTATTCTTATATGTGGAATGCATCATTTCAGAAATTAAAAGGGGCACCTGAATATAGTTTGCTTCGATACTAATTTCACACTATTTAGAAGGATTAAACTGCTTCTGCTCAAAATCAAAGAAAGATCAACCTAATTTTTGAATAGTAAAAACAGATAATAAAATGTTTTCTCAGAAAATCTTCCTGCAAAGTCCTACTGTGCTAGTTGTAGTGAAAAGACACATTCACTTGTGGATCTTTCCTGAAAAGCTCAAATACATGTGAGGATATACATAACTGATCAGATTTCCAGAAGATAAAAAATAGTAAATCAGATAATTTGGGCACTGAGGAGCATCTCAAGTAGTTTTGAAGACAAGCATTCAAAAACAGATGTTAGCTGACTTCCAATACTTGCACTGTTGGATACACTTGCTAACCTCCTACCAAGAAGAGGTTTAGCTTCTCTCAGTGGAATGGTGAAGCAAATCATTTGTAATCATTGTCACTTTCCTACAGCTGCCATAACAACAACAACAACAACAATTGCCACCCAACTTCCAGCAAGTTCATCACTGTGCAGGAAAACAACTAAGCTCAGGGAATACCAAGAACTCCATAGTTTAACCCTGAGCTACAGATATCTCTTCTACTGGATCTTCATCCCTCCCCACACTATTCCAAAGTGGTTCAAAAACTTTTTAGCCAATTTCTGTGGTCCCAGAAGTTCTTAGGGACTGCAAATCCTTCCCTTCCCATTCCACTGAGAGGAGTTTCTGCTGCATCAGAATCTTCTGTTAATGGAGGATACAACCCATCAAATATACTTGATATATATTATTCCCATGCAATCTTTTCTCCTAAGCAAGGTAATTTGTTTTCTATGTCAAGTTAAATATTCCGTAAGATCAAACATCAACACCATCTAATCCCTACTTAGAATGAAGAAGCATTTGTTTTATCTGGAAACATTTTTCTTGCAAGAATGACTCTAAATGGAACCCAAACCCACTCATATTTAAGCACAAAATGATAGAATTCTAGACTTGAAAGAAGTCATTTAGACTATTGAGTCCAACTCCTCTATTCAGTACAAAAAATCAGGAGGAGTTTAGTAGCAATTTTTCTGGCTAGCAAATTTGATTAAAGGGCATCAGCTTTCATGAATTGCCACTCACTTCTTCTGATGCATAGAGTGGATCTATGGATGAAAGCTGATGCCTTTTAATAACAAATGCTAGTCAGAAAAATTCCATGTGGCACTCTATGGAAGTGAAAGTTGGACTTTGAAGAAGCAGGGTAGAAAGAATATTGACATGTTTTAACATGGTGTTGAAGAAGAGTCCTGAGAATACTATTGGCAGCCAAGAGAACAAACAAATGGATCATCAAACAAATCAACCCAGAATTCTCACTCAAGGCACAAATGACCAGGCTCAAATTATCCTACACATTGTTTGAAAACCTAGCTCTCTGGAGAAGCTCCAATGCTGGGAAAGATGGAAAGAAGAAGAAGAAGAAGACAACCAGCAGCAAGATGGATGGACTCAGTTACAATGGCAATAAGTGCACTGTTGGAAGACCTGAAGGACTAGGTTAGGGGCAGATTGTCATGGAGAAAATTTTTCTTTGTGGTTGCTAAAGTCGACATTGACTTGAAGGCGGTCAATCAATCAATCAAACAATCAAACAGTTAATCAGAAAAGGTGCTATCAGACTCCTTCTGATTTTTTGCTACCATAGACTAACTTGGCTCTTCTCCTACAATGTCTACTTAGTGCAGGAATCCAAATTAAAGAATCCCGAACTGAAAGCCTTTCAGCCATTGCTTGAGCACATCCAACGAAGTGCTCACTTCTCAAGGGAATTGATTCTGTGGTTGAACTGCCCTTTTAGCCTTCCTGTAACTTACATCTATTATTCCATGTCCTGCATTTGAAACAAAAAATAGCTGGGAATTCTGGGAGTTCAAGTTGCCAAGGCGGAGGAACCCTGCTCTAATTAACTTTTGATGCTCTTCTATGCATCCATTCCAGTTTCTATTAATCTTTCCCAAAGTGTCATACCCAGAATTGGACATGGTACTCAAAGTGCAGTCTGACCAAAACAAAATAAAGTAGAAATGATTATTTTCTATGATTTGAAATTAGACTTCTCTTGGTTCAAATTAAATTTGCAGTTGTATTTTTTGCAGCTACATCACCCTTCAGACTAATATTCAGTTCATATCAACTACTACAGTATTCCATACTGTGAAAAACAAGTATTACCAAGCCAGGTAGCCTCTCTTATTATCCCCCAAACCATTTAGATTAATTATTCCTAACTGAGGAATTTAGAAAGACTGGAACACAGGACAGAAAAACAAAAACAAAAAAACCAAACAATTAAATAAAATATGGAGGGAAAAATTGCTTATTCTTAATTTGCCATATCAGTGTTGTATTTCCAGCAAGGGAAGATGAACGAGATAAAACTGCACTGCAGTGAGTATAGCAAAATGTGGGTTTTATTACAGTTTCATAATAAATATGAATATAATGTGCATTTCAAGCATAATTTATTTTCATACAAAATTTCTATGCAAATTCCTTTGGAATTTGTTCATATGGATTACTTTATTTTAAATGTGCCGGTTTATTGATTGGCAGATATGTCTGTGTTTATTCCCCCTGCTCTAAAACAAAATTAAACAGAAGCCATAGTGTGTAAATTGGCAAAGAAACTAAAAATGTCTAGCACAGATGAGTTAATTAAGAACTTTATTCTATTAAAGTTGTCACTGTAATTCTGGTGCATTTTTAATGTGGTTCCCAAGTGCATTTTATCACCTCAAAGACTTGCTTTTATTATGACAGTTAAATCAAGCTTCCTTAATATACCAAAATCAAGGCAGCCACTGGAAGACTAAATTGAATGCTAAGAATGGTGTAAATGATAATTATCGAAGTGATGGAAAAGACAGAATAGCTTTTCTTGATGTGTTGATTCGGTTCTAAAAATAGGGTTTACCAAACGTCCTAACTTGTCAACTATGATCATGAATGTTCCATCTACATTTAATGATGGGATCCTTGTTCTAAAGTGTGAAGTAACATACTGAAGAATGTTTCCTGCTGTGGGAAGGAGTTCTAAAGAATTGGCACAAGCACAGTAAGCCTCTCTAAAAAGCTACGGGACTGAGATTTTGGCTACATCAGGACTCTTTTGCAGTAAAGGACTATCTGAACTTCCTGGTGATTACTTAGGGGTAAACTCTGCAGTGGAATCAGTGGAAACTAATTAAAAGCTCTTTGCTTTCCCCTCTTGCCCCCCGTGTATTGCAGCTGAGTTGTTCCCTACTTGAGTGGACTCATAAGGTGGGCACATTCCCTGGTAGCAAGGCACCATTCATGCACGTTTTCCCTGAGCTCACCTGGAGCTTTATCCTATCCTATCCATTTTCCCAGTTCATATATCACCCAAGAAAACATCTGATTCTTTATGTATGTGTAATTTTACTTTCTCTTCAAACAACTGCATACCTTCATGTTCTAGGGTAAGCCAGAAGATAACATTTAGAAGACAATTAGAAAGTAACTCATTGAAAGATGGCATAGCCTATGTATTCTCTAATACATTGTTGTGTTTGTAGTACCATCCCTATGATGTCCCAATCATCACTTCAGTAAACATGCACTGTGTTGCTGTATCCAATGAAATGCTTACTCATATATCCAATCATATACTTATTCTAATTTGCCCAACTCTATATTGAGGGTTGTGTCCTGGGCCATTTTTAGGTTTGCTTTTGCTGCTCCATTATTATAATAAACCATCTGTACTTCAGCAGAAGAATGTGTCTGATTCCCATTACTAAAGGTCTCTATGGAAAAAGGCCACAGATGGGAATGTGATTAGTTTGCAAATAGCTAATCAGGCAGTGGCTCCCATGGGTGGAGAATGAATCCTTATAGGTATAAGACATGGCTCTATATGATTAAAAAGGTGTGGTTAACCATGGGTAATGGCAATCAAAATAAAACTGTACATACTTTAGTTATAAAAGATTGATTATGAAAAATATGCAAAAGAGAGGAAGAGAATAAAGAATGAGTTTCTTTGCCTGTTGCCTTTGAGGGCAATTCATTGTACAATCTAGGGAGTAGACAGAGGCCACTCATTCTTCCTATTTCTGATTAGCAGTCATTACTTGGAATTATTGGTTGCAACCGACTCCTGAACAATACCTTCCAACACTGATTTGGGTCTGTTGCCCAAAGCAATTTCTTGTGATCTCTGCACGCCAGGAGAATGCTATGCTCTGTGACATTGTTTTATTTTTCTGAACTGTTTCTTGGAATGCCACACTGTAATTATGAGATCATACAGTGCTTTGCTTTCGGTCTAAAATTTTTCTCCAGTCCTAATACTAATGCAACTGCTTTGAGATAGTGAAACCTTTTTCAAGTTATATCAATCAATCAATCAATTAATCAATTTATTATGGTCACGGACCAACATAAAAAGGGTGGGGCACAGTCAATTAAAAAGCATTAGTCTAAAAGCAAATTATGAAAAGCTAGAAGATATATTAAAACAGAAAGTATATATAAAAAACAAGAGTCTAAAAGAGTCTTAAAAGAGGAGTAGGAGCATTAGATGAATGTAGAAGAGCATAAAGGTTAGTAGGTGGAAGACTGTATATATCAAATTACACAGCACTCTAGTATGGCAAACTAAATGCTCATTAAGTCTAGTTTGTGGCACAGGTCATCATCTGATGAATTTTAAGCACTGCTGCACAGAACCTGGCAACATTCTATGTTGTAGCAGGGTTGGTATCGCAAAGCAGCAGGGAGGTGTAGAATTGTCCTGTGCATCCTGGGTATTTATATAGTAATGATGAGATAAGGCTAGTACAAATGTCTCTGTAATACAGGCACTGGAGGAGCACATTCTCTGTTGTTTCTGTGTGTCCAGAGTTACAAGAGCATTGTCTCTCTGGTAAGGAATCTTCCTGTACTGGCCTTCAAGGACAGCTGAAGGGAGGGCATGACATTGTGCCAGAGTAAAGGCCCTCTAGTGTTTAGGTATTTTGAATTTAGTTAAGTATGCCATGGGGAGGCAAAGTGCCTGTTGGGTTTACTGGCAATAAAGGTTAGGGTCCCGGATAGATCCAGATCTGTGTCTGTTACATGCTGCTTAATGAGGGCTTTGGCATGATCATATCCCATGCTGAGTAGAAGACCTGAATAGAAACCCAGGGATGAGATTTTAATTGCCACTACTTGTTTCTATGTGGATTGAAAATCATCACTCGTAGTTAATGGGATAAGGCGAAGGGGAAAAAAGGATAGTCTGAGCCAATAGTTGAGCATGGTCACTCACACTCTAGCCTCCACTTTCATGAGGGCTGTCTCTCATCACAGGGTGCCATTAGAGACACATTTTGGGACTTCAAGAGCTGATCTTAGAAATCTGGAGTTCTAATGGTGCAAAATTGAAGAAGGGGCCCAAGTGGGCACCATAAAGTTGTGCTATTGGCTTGGCTTCAAATAATTTGAGTGCTGCAGGTATATAGGGGGCACCTCTTGTCTTAAGAAATTTAAGGATGGCAGATGAGCTCCTTTGTGCATTTTCAGCAACATTGTCCCCTTGGGCTTTCCTACTGGTGGCAGAATGGAGGGCTACCCCCAGGTTTTTGAAACAGGAGACCTGCTCAATCTTGTGCCATCTATGCTCCAGGAGTGGCTCTTGGGCCTTCTAGCAAATGCCATGATCCAGTTTCCTGATAACTGAGTTCTAACTGATCTTCCTTGCGGTACTGTGTAGGTGCTTTTCAAGTTATAAGTACAAAGACATTTTTTAATGGTGAGCTTTGAGTTTTTTTCTGATTGACTGATTATTTGGAAATAATAAATAAACAGCCAGTGAGTGTGCATTCCTTGAGGCAAGCAAAATTCAATCAGCAAACACACACGCACACATGCACACACGCACACACACACACACACACAGAAACAGGGAGAGTTGAGAGAGAGAGAGAGAGAGAAGGAGGGAGGGAGGGAGGGAGCATGACAAAGCAGCAAGCTACCTTTCTATATTGTACAGAAAACCAGCTGGAATGTTCTCTAAATTTTAATCATTTGGGGACTTTAGAGCACAGCATGGATTTGAATGTATAAAGCAGTAGATAGAACCATGGAAGAAGCAGAGGGCTCCATTGCCTGCAAAGGTTGTTGATTCCTAGTTTACACTGTAATGAAAATGTCAAGGTAGTTATGTTCAAGAGTATCTGACTTAACCAAAGTCCTTCAATTCCTTCAATGTAAAGTGTTCCTATTGAGGATTCGGTACAATACCTATTAGTGATTGTGTAGCTATGTGTTTTATTCTAATTTCCGCAATTGCAGATATTTTATTGATCATTATTACCATACAATCTATATTGATTGATTTTATGTGCATTGATTATTCCTAGTAAATGCATTATAAGCTTCTAGAGGATGAATGGAGATGTATTAGAAAATAATAGGAAGCGGGGGGGGGGAAGGGAAAAAGTGAATGTTCATAAAGTTTCATACAAAGGAACTGTGGAGAAATGAGGTCAACGGGAAACATGAAACTCAGACAGATAGAAAGGCTCTAGGCTGCCAATAAAGAGCAACAGGAACAGTGAAATCTCCAAAAGAATGGAGATTATAAAATAAAGAATTTGCTAAAATTCCCAGTCCTGCTCAAAATATCCAACTTGTTCGAAAATAAAAGGGTGAAATATCAGGTAGCAGCTGATCATGAGTCATTCTTCACTTTTCCAAGTTTAAAAGGTAATATGCAAATAAGACTATAAAAAGTATTAAGTTCAGGAAGGAGAAGATTTCAACACAATGAAATAAAATAAATAAATGAATAAATAATTCTACCCATGACCCATATTTTTCCAGCTGACCCAGATGCAGAATTAGAATGATACTAAACCTTTTCATGTGTTCTGAATGCATGAAGGCTTCTACTGAAGATGGGAACATTCACATATATAGGCAGCTACTTATTCATACTGGCTAATATTTTTTTCCCCTTAAAAATAGAATGAAAGAGTAAGATACTCATTTATGGTAAATTAACTGTGAAAATATATTGTCCATGCTCCCTCCAGAACATTTACAAAGACAGCTTTCTTCTTTCAATGCTGAGAAGCCTTATTTAAAACAAGCAAACTAGACTATACGATGTATATTGTTATAGCAAACTGATGTAACAAGAAGAATAGGGGTGCGGAGGGAGCAGGAGTGGCAACCAAAGTAAGCAGAAAGAAGGCACTGTCATAGCAAAAAGGTTAAAGACAACAGAAAGAAACAGAAGGTCTCTTGGGATATGGTGAAAACCATAAAAGAGCAATCCAGTGGGCTTGTGGTTCAGCTGATTTTGATACATGCTTGGTTATCTTACATATACAATTTATCATGCAGAATATTTCCAACTGGTCACCAAATTATCTGACACTATTAGCATACAGCTGAAATAGCAATGGATCAGTATGGATGATTCAAAGACCATTATGATTAAAATAACAGTATATTGACTGTGCAGATAAATCAAGAAAGTTGTATTACTACTGAGACAAATTGATGGTATCAAAGCTATGGAACAGAAATGAGATCCGCACCCCCCGACAGCTATGTGCTGCAATGATCAGCATTAAATCTCCTCCTTGTCTTGTTCCTTTGAGCATTATGATGTGACACTCTTTCTCTTAGGAGAGGAAATAAAAAGAATGCACAGTGGATTTTATTCGTGTCATAATGGCTATGTAGGTCATTAAAAAAACTGCACAAGGACCAGTTCATATTACCCTACTAAATTCTGAACTGTGATATTCTTCCAAAAATTATCCAGTCAAAACTGGCTTATTTCAGCATTCTCGACATTGTTGCTAACTATAGGACATCTGTGAGTACTGCCAGAGTTAAACTTATACCTCCCACAAAAGAAGTTCAAAGTAATTTTTATGCTTTGTTAACAACACTACAGCAGTAGCCTTTGGTATAGTGATAAAGCTGCTCTTTTACAGTGACTCAGATTAATTCAAAACTGCTTTAGTTTTTAAATCCCTGCTTTAAACTCATATATGGAAAATGAAGGGAGTTGCTGACAATCACAGAGCAGCAACCATAATAACAAAATAGCATTTTTTCTTTAAAATTAAATAATCAGACATGACATATTGCATGTTAGACCTGACTTCCACAAATGAAACTTGGAATTGAATCTGCTGTCTGCTTTTATGACTATCACAATGTCACTCACTGTGTACCACAAAACCTACATAGTGGGTGTTTTAAACAAGCCTGTTTCCAGCTCAGGATTAGTAATTTACATGAATCCAATGATGTAAATTCCCCAATTCTCAGTGGTAGCTGGTTGGAAGAAGTAATAAATTAGTTTCATCTTCAATATAACAAAAAAGTAATACCTACTAAAACATGACTTTGCAGGTTACATACTCATTCCAATTGAGCCTTGCATCTAATTCAGCATTGCATAATCTAATGAAGTCTACTATTTATAAAATTTCAAACAAATTTCAGATAAAGATATGAATTATCCTACCACATAAATAGAGAGTAACTATGCCTTGTTCTGACAACAGGACAGTGCAGTTGTATGGATAGCTGACTAGCAAGATAAGTTTTAATCCAAGTTGTGGACTGCTTTTGATAATGGCACAAAGCCTTTAAATAAAATAAGTAAATAAGACTTTAATTATTCTCAATTTCTGGGAATTTCTGTGCTGCTATTCTCTCTCTCTTTTTCTCTTTCTAATTCCCTCCTGGAAATATTCATCCCAAAAAGTAAAAGCAAAAAATTGCTAGGAGTTCTGCACTTCAACTCAAGGAAATTCATGGTGAGATGCAAATCAAAATCTTTCCAAATATGAAAAACCTACAAGGAGCCAGAGACTAGCCATTCAGCAGCCACAGGGACCATAGTCTACACATAGAACTATCTACACTACACTAAGAAAATAGTTAAGTTTAATTTTAAGTGAAATGTATGAACTATCACTAAATTTGACCATTATTTCCAATCATAGGACTGGACTATTTGACCTGAGACAATCTTTTTGCTACACACCAAGAATTTCTGATAATACAGATTGAAATTTCAGACATCTATTTTGAATGAATTCATGCCAAGTTATGTAGAGGGCAAGAGGGAATGGCCTTGAAGGACAGGAGGAAGAGCCATGATCAAGACAATGGTCAGAGAAAAGAAGTCTAAGTCCAAGGCAGAAGTACAACAGGAGTAAACATCTCAAACAAGCCCTTCCCTAGTTCTCATGAAGATAAAGGGAAGGAGGGGGGAAGCGCATTCAGACTTGCAAGATTTCTGTTACCATAGTTGTACAATAAAAGTAGTACTCATCTACATAACATTGAATTCCTAGCCTAATCTACCTTGAAGGCTCGATGGGTTATAATATTATTTCATTTTAAAATGTGTGTGTATATGTGTGTATGTGTATCTTTACTATGTAAAAAGAAAAAAAAAAGATAAAACAATTTTTTTTAAAAAAAATCTCTTTCCTATGAATAGCTGTCTTCTAGAATGTTAAAATGTATACAGAAAAAGAAAACTGCCTTCTATGATGTAAAACTGAACTTCAAAAAGATGAACCAGAGATTTGGTATTTTAGATCAGAACATTACAGAATTAAACAAGACCAACATCACCAACACCATAGTAATTTAGTCATCTGAAACAAGGCTTACTCTGCTTGAAAATTCTGATAAACAGTGTGCCACAGACATAAACAACACAGACATGATGTTAAAAGTAAATAAAGACAGTCAAGATGAAGTGACCTATTAACTGGCTCTACTTCCTAGAAATCTTTCAATTTTTTTTTAACATGCCTTATAATCCTGAACAAGTTCAGTCTACAGCAGTCTTTAGCTTTGTATTTGTTTATCTGTATACTCCCAGAGATATGCAGAAACATGTAAAATATAGCAAAGGATCATATGTCCATTGTGCAAAGATAATAAAAGAATAAATAAATTTCAACCCAACCTAAAATCAAAACAAAATAAAGAAAAAAAATTGCAAGTTGGCATCTGCTTAACTAAATTTGGAAGAAGAAGAAGAAGAAGAAGAAGAAGAAGAAGAAGAAGAAGAAGAAGAAGAAGAAGAAGAAGAAGAAGAAGAGAGAAGAAGAAGAAGAAGAAGAAGAAGAAGAAGAAGAAGAAGAAGAAGAAGAAGAAGAAGAAGAAGAAGAAGAAGAAGAAGCAGCAGCAGCAGCAGCAGCAGCAGCAGCAGCAGGAGGAGGAGCAGGAGGAGCAGGAGCAGGAGCAGGAGCAGGAGCAGGAGCAGGAGCAGGAGCAGGAGCAGGAGCAGGAGCAGGAGCAGGAGGAATAGCAGCAGCAAAAGCAGTGTCCTTCTGGGAAGCTATGAGACAGGTCAAACTTTCAGAGGGTGGTTGTTCTGTTTCTTAAGGCCGTGTCAGAAAAGCATCTCCTTATGGTCACAGCTGCTCAATTCTTGAGCTCCTGTGAAGTCAGGGTTTTCAAGCAACTTTTCCTGGGATCAGTTGGATTGATTCTAGCTGAGGAAGAAATTTATAAGGAAATGCATAGATTTTTTTTCCTGCATCCTGAATACTTGTATGAGATCTATACTGTGTATCATGTTGGTTTTCATTTCCATTAAGTATAAAAGCCCATATCCTGCAACTATCTTAGCAACTGGGAACCTTGAAATATTATACAAAAAGTAATGATATTTCCAGATATGCCTTCACAAATGTTACAGAAACAGAAGATATTAATTTAACAGCATTAAACAATAAAATAAAAAGGGTGGCTTTTCTCTTTTTCCATCATTTTTTAAAAAATCCATAGTGATACTTACCAAATTAAGCAATTTAGATTTGAATGTGCTTTTTTGTAAGAAAGCATATCCTTCAACAAGAGAAAGGTCTTTTATCTGGGAGATGGGTTGGACAAGTAAATCTAAAATCTGCTAGGGTTGCAGTAACGCTAATAAACAAAATGTATAGTAGAACAAAAAATAAGTGATCTAGCAGGATATTTTCTAATACTAGTGAATGAATATTTTAGCATCTATTCCATATATTACTTATTATGGCTATACAAAGTCTTATCCAGGTGAATTTCATAAATGTTTTGATTTTTTTTTTTTAATATTGGAAGTGGATCATATAATTATGGCTGGAAATTTTAATCAAGCTTCAGATCTAGATTTAGCAAAGATTATAACATTGATCTTGCTAAACTTAATTCTTGTACAAGATACTGTATATTGGTGACTTTTAAATTGTTCGCAGCAAATATATATATTTCTATATATCTATCTATAAACACACACACAAAATTTGGAGTTTTGTAAAGTGAATAGTTGTTTGGGGTGCTTTCAGGTCATATATACATGGCTGTATTATTGCATAAGTTTCATGGAATAAAGAATTAAAAATATAAATAAGAAAACTCTGGAAAAATAAAGTTAAGGAACTTCTGAGTACATATGAAAGACAACCTTTACTGGAATTATATAATATCTTTATGTATGCTAAAGTTGAACTTGATTCCTTCTGTATACTTTATACAGAATATTTTGAGTGTTATAAAGGAAAGATATTGGGAGCTAGACTTAGTAAATTACTGGTTTCTGTACTGAAGGAGCAATAAGAAGTAGAATTATTTCTATTATCAAGGATGCTCGGGTAATTTATAAGCTAGATTTTATAATGTTTTAAATTTTATAATATATGTATGTATGCACACACACATACACACATACTCAGCTTTATAATCATTTATAATAATAATAATATAATAATTCCCGAAGTCTTATAACTGAGAGAAAATGCAATGAAAGGCATAAGAATATTATAGAAAGATCTGGTTTTGCACTAGTACATATGAAAAGGATCTTGGTAGTCTAGTAGATCACAAGTCAAACATGAGCCAATAGTGTGATGCTGCTGTTAAAACAGTGTTATTTTGGGATGTACTAACAGGAGCAGAGAGTCCAGATATGGGCACTAATTGTTTTACTCTACTCTGCCTTGTTCAGGCTCCACTTGGATATTTTGTCCAGTTCTGGGCATTACAGTCCAAAAAGAGCATCAAGAAACTAGAGTGAGTTCAGAAGAGTGTGACCAAGATAGTTAGGGGACTTGAAACCAAGTTAAAGGTATTGGGTATGTTTAGCCTGCAGAGCTAACAGACAACTAAGGGAGAATGTGATAGTGGTCTTCAGATATGTAAAAGTTTCAATAGGAGAGAATATATGTAGCTCAGGGTTGAACTGTAGAGTCCTTGGGGTCCTCTGAGCTTGAGGACCCCAAGGACTCTATCTAAAAATTTATCATACAAAGGAGGAATCAGATTTGTCCTTACTAGTGCAGGATCTTTTTAAAAAAGTAAGATCTCAAGCTTTTTAAAAAACTGCCCACCACCACAGATATAGTCTATTCTTACATCCAACATGCATACACACAGACACATGCTTTCTCAAGGAATAACTAGTTTTGCAAAAATGTGTAAGAGGTATTTGGCCCATGATTTGCCATCATTTATTTTTACAGCCACATCTACAGTATAATCCACAATCCTTTTACCAAGTTGTGTAGAACTTGTTATATCTACATCCCATTTTAAAAACAAAACAAAAACAAAACTAGCAGCTCTTAATGCTGTATGTATTCACAGGTCTTAAAAGTCTGCCCCCATATCTAAGTCACTTTAAATTAAGCCCAGATGAATATAGGGTTATTTATGAATTTATTACAAATAGGTCTTAACTGTCTTTTTTTAAAAAAAGGACAAGATACAGAAGTATGAAGAGCAATACTGATAAAAAGCTAAAGATATCCTCAAATTTTCAACATGGACAAAACTATTTTTTCTTAGTAACAGCAAATAAGTGATTTGTCACTGTCATCTTCTGGGATGGCAATACTATCCTCACAAATATTATAATAGAATAAAATATCAACAGCAAATAACCTGAACAGAATTGCAACCAACTTAGCAAAGAAAATAGACAAAAAGATAAAACCACAGAGCATTTTTCCCCCCTGAAATATCAATGTTCCTCTCCTTTTCCAGTTTTCCAGTTAAGTAATCAGCTAGAAGAGGGAAAATAGGTGCTAAGTGGTTTCAAGGAATGCTCACAATGCTACAGAAGATGACTTGCCACCACAGAAAGTGATGGTGATGGTAATGGCATTTTCGTAGAGAAGGGGACTATGCTACATTTTTTAGATTCTACTGGTTGTCTCAAAGCAATGCTAAAGGCATCTAATTGATCTGTGGTAATCCCTTGCTTGAAATGAGCTTTGTGCATTAAGTGTTGCTAATTCCAATCAATTCATGAATACCTTGCAAAGTCATTACACTACATTACAATTCAAAATTCTTATTTGGCTGCATTTAGGAACATACAGCATAATAATTGGGTGAGTGCAAATCAGCACAAGGGATAACACTTTCTCCTCTTCTTCTCCCCTTTGTAGACTAATGAACCAAAAATCTAACATCATTGGATACCACCTACTAGGCATCCTGATTGCATCAAACTACAGTAATCTAGGACCTCTAGCCACCTCCAGCTGGTAAGGAATTTCAAAGATTTCAAGTTGATATCACTGGTTAGAAGGGTCTTTTTAACGTGAGAGATCAGGGCATAAATCTATTCATCTAGTGGATCCTCTACCAATGATCTATGATCCCTCTTCAAGTTTTTATTATGTCAGACACATCAGTTCATCAACTGGAGAAGATGACATTCTAGATGTTAAACTGGTTTATAGCTTTGCTACCCAAAAAAGTAATCAGACATATGAGTAGTAGAAATACACTATGGTCTGCATTTCTCCCAAAAGTAGCAGCAAATGATGATACAAAATGATGCTGAGAAATAAATGCAGAACTTCATTACTAAGTCTGGCCTAAACATAATTTATGAGCTAGAGTGGCAAATTTTACCCTTCTTCAGAGAGGTCAAGACACATAGTGTCCAAAGCCAGATAATCCAGGCATGAAGCAGTAATTATCCAACCGCCCCCTTCTTGGGAATAAAATTCCACTACAAATCATATAACAAATATTTTGCGGTATGTCATTGGAACAGTCTGTTGCTTTAAATGGACAATTTATTATGCTTAATGGTAGGAGATATTTTGCTTTTGGAGGCAGGTACATACCATATGTGATGTCTAGTTAATCCTTAGGCTCTTATAAATGTGCTTGAAGACAGATCTTTTAACTTTGAATTTTGGATAATTATATCCAATTGAAAGACCCTGACAAATTTTAATGCTCTCAGTCACAAAAACTTTGACTGGCAACATTGAAAATTAAAATCTATTTCGAATTTACCTAACATTATTAAAGAGGCAAATCAGGCAACAATGAGAAGGAATGAATATATAACCAGAATAATTAAGATAAAAATTATTTTACACTTTCAGAGCATATCTGCTTAACCTTATGTGCAAACTGCTAGCTCAAATAACAATTATTTATATACCATAATCAGATATTGTATATACCAAAATCAAATGCAAAAACCTGAAAGAAGGTAATTTTACAGATGTAGAGTGATAATTTCTTCACATGAATCTTTTCTCTTTATTTGGTGGTAGATAAGCTCAGCTCTTTATGAAGGTTATTTTCATGTTTTCTTTATGTAGATTTTTTTTATCCTAAAGGCTCACAAGCACTATGAAGGAAGGGACAGGAGCCATACTCACTGCGTCATGAAATTCATTAAAGATACTTAGGAAAGGATCAAATTAATGATAAGGATTGGTAAGTAATGGTAATGGTAAGTATCTGAGGTAATATACTTAGATGGGAGGTAAAATAGATTAGATAAGAGCCAGTTTGGTCTTGTGGTTCAGGCACCAGGCTAGAAAGCAGGAGATGGTGAGTTTTAGTCCCGTCTTAGGCATGAAAGCTGGCTGGGTGACTTTGGGCCAGTCACTGTCTCTCAGCCCAACTTACCTCACAAGGTTGTTGTTGTGGGGAAAATAGGAGTAGAAAGGAGTATTAAGTATGTTCGTCACTTTGAGGTATTTATAAAAATAAGAAAGCCAGGATAAAATATCTGAAAAAAATTAGATATGACATTAATGGTAAGCAAATATATTATTATAACTTTACCTATTATGGAGACAGAAAATAGGATCAGTATCATGGTGTGCAGAACAGCCTTCTCCACAGGTTTAAGTGGTTAGTTCCCCCACCCATCATCCTATTATTGAGTTGATTAGATAGATTGGCATGTAGTTTATATGTTGCATCTTTATTGGCATCACCTTCACACTTTGGCTAAATAATCAGCTACATAATACAAAGGGCAGCCCTGGCTGTCTGCAAGGGAGTCAAATTCTCATTATCCTCCATCCCTTCACTTTGCTATTCCCACCTCTCAACAAGCAGGACATGAGCCCATTTCTGAATGAGTGCTTGATTAGATGCCTGTAGTTCTGGATCTCTGGATTTAGTGTCTCCCAGGAGCTTACATTCTCCATTTATGAGTTGTTGATATGAAGTGCAGTGGCAGTCAGGCATGAAATGAAGAACATTTTGAGCCACTGTGTCAGCACTCCCAGGTAAATCAGACAGGAAACAAGACAAGATGAGCTAATTCTACTTTATTAACAAAATCTTGCAAGTCTGAAAGCACAAATCTCCCACCCTCCCTATTGATTGCCTGCGTAGTTAGGGCAGGTCTTTCCTAAGTTTCTTTCTTTGACCATTACCCAGTTGTGGGCTCCTTTCTCTTTTATCTGATAGTTTCCTCAGCAGCATCTCCTTCCCCTGACTTCCAATGCCACCCTCACATTCCATTACCCACTGCTACAAAGTCCTGTTCTGCCTCCATTTTCACAAATATCAGAATAGTTTTCACCTAGGGCAAGAGCTTCCTCAAGCTCTTGCTTTGTTTACTGACTGATCAACTGATTTATCACATTTCTATGACTGCCAGACTCCATAGCAACTCTGTTATTTCCATAGAACCAGATTTTGTTTAAGTTAACTTCACAAACCAATGAGCTCCTCTTGTTCTGCATCACTTCTGAGACATCCCCTGGCAGTTCCTGTGCAGAAGCCTCTTCCAAAGCTTCAAGCCAGCTACTAGAGGAGGATTCTGGCATATGTGATGCAAGGGAAAAACCCTTCCACTGATGGAACTGTTGGTCAAGGCCTCAAGGTGACCCAAAACAGATAATCAAGGACAATCATCTCATCACTTTAAGGAGAATTGCACTGCCATCACTACCTGAACTGCTTTATCAAGGTGAGACTAAACTGTCCCAGCCAGAACTAAGAAGTACACAAACTGATGAACAAAGGCCTGTGGTAGTTTCATTCCAGTCTGGGGTCCCTGCAATGGTGATTTAAATGTTTAAAAATACACATTAATTGCTGTTCATATCCTGACTGGTTTGGCCATCAATCACCCCATTCAGTAATATTTTGAACAGCAACAACAAAAAATCCAACATATCCCAGCTTGACCTTATCCATGAAACAGAACAATGGATGTAATTGTGGATGTAACTGGTTCCGATTGTGTATATTTAAACTAAATATCTATTATTGCAATTAAGTGTATCTTGTATCAGGTGAGAATATTTTTATAATGAAAATGAAGCATAATATGTAGGAAAATGAATCTTGAGAAGTGAATCTGAAACTTACATTTATTTCATATATGAGAGGACATTTTCTAATGCTTCATAAGCATTGTTGCAAATTAGTCTGTAGTGGAAAAATGAGCTTCTTTCTAAATTTTATTCCATTATTGCTATTAGCAAGATTTTACTGGTTACAACCTGGCTGGTAAATTTATCACAACATTGTCAAAACTACAACAAAGACACTGAAAAATGCAGGCCTCTAGGATGCATAAATTACATTATTGTCCCCGCCATTAAAGGGCTATAAAATTGGTGCATTTGTTGTCATGTTCTTTAATTTGCTCATGAGCACTGCAGCTATTATTTTGTCCACTATACATACCACAGTTCTGCTTGAGACTGGCAGCAGGAAAGAAACTCTACATCATTGTTTCTGGTAGTGTTTTCCCATAATCATAGCCTGTTTCAGAATGAGGGCTGCAAGGTACCAGCATATTGTTGCTAGTTCTTTCTCAGTGTCCTTTTACATGTTTCATAAACAGGCCCTCTGCCCATGCATTTTCACAGTGCTACCTTGTTTCCATGCTTCTTCATTGAACAGGGAAAGGGATAGTAACAAACATAAGGAAACAATTTAAAGTTGTCTAGAAGAAAAGATTTCAAATGCAATACATAAATTAAGATAAGATCCCCATTACTATTCCTGCACATTCCTGCCTTCTTGCAACAGAGTTTCCATGCAGTTCTGCTTACTTTTGGAACTGAGGCAGCAAATCAACTGGAACACAACATAAAGGAACAGAGATGGAGTAAGAAAGAGGTGGCCTAGTTTAACATCCTATTTCCAGAAGCATGAGTGGGGCAGAAAGGCAACCACCCCCAAGCAATTGGATGCAGAAGTTTTATTTACCATGCTTTATAGCAGTCAATAGATCTATCATATCATCCAAACAATTTCTAAAGCCTTCTAAGTTAGTCGACACTGGTGCTCTCTTTTTGGCAACCAGAGTTTCAGCAACTTCAAGTACACAATTTGTTTCTCACTTAGAAATTGAGAAAGGCTTTTGAGAACAGTCTCATTCCAGATTGTGGCTTCTAAATCCATTAACACAGGCCCTATGACCCTACCTGAGAAATGCTGTTTTTTGTTGTTGTTTTTTAAAAAAAGAACAACTCTCTGACATGATGAGAAGTAGTCTGAATGTTTCATTGGCTGCCCAATGTAATCTTTTATAGGTAGTTGGCTCCTCATGTGAATCAACAATGTGGGGAACAATTTAGAGTCTACAGTTTCAAGAACTAGTATCAGTATTTAATGAGTGGCATGTTTACAAAAGACTCAACTAACTCATAGCCTTCCATGTTATTTCTCCTTATAGCTTTGGATATCATTTAAGGCCAGAATCTTGACAATTACCATAGATTAGGGCAGCAGATTTCATAAAAACTAAACAGTAATTCAGACACAAGCTATTAGGACTGGACTAGCCACAAAGCAGGTTCAGGTGTGTCATTTGAGGGTGCCATGAAATATAGATAAAGTCAGAACTTATGTTGGAATGTACCACAAGTTTGTTTGAAGTATTCACCCAGCAGGGAGAGAATTATATTTGGATTCTGTTTCAGAAGCAAAAATGTTTTCTCTCTGACTCTGTATGCAACATCTTGCAAAACCACAGTAACGAAACAGTGTCATTAAGAAGTCCATTTTCAAAGCAACGGAACTGATAGCATAAACATGAGATTATTCTCTTCTTTTTGTTTGCTTGCTTTCTTTTGATATAAGCTGCTACAGGGAGACAAATGCAAAGTTCTGGGTTTTTTTTTCTTTTCTTCCTCTAAAGAACTAGTCAGGAAAAAAACTTAGTTGAAATTATTATTCTTTCTTTCCCTCTAAAGACTTTACTCTAAAAAAGAGCTTGCCTTTGAAAAATGCTACTCTCTTTTCATAAGGTCAGCATGGCATTGGTTAGATAAGTCCCAGTAGAAAAATATGATCACAGAAGCTAAATCTTTAGGTTACTGTACAGAAGAAAATTAGATCTTAGAAGTTTATGCTTCCCAAAATGAACAGTCAAATTAGGGGGTTTTTTTCCTTTTTTTTTTTTCCTTTAAGAAGCCCTTTTTTCAGCATAACTTTGCAATGCAGTGAACTCTTCATTATATATGAAAAATAAAAGTATATGCATATAAACCTGAAGATGGCCTGCTGATGCCAGTGGAATATTTCAAAATTGCACGCTGATCCAGAACCTATTGACACACTCCAAGTACGTCCCTGCACTCATGTTCCACTTGAGTGAAAGTATATTACATACAAGCAAAGAAATGCTGCACAATTTTCCGGGCGTATTTGCAATCCAATATAAAATGATCAGTGGGGCACTAAAATGCCTTATGGAGCTTTGTGTTGGTAGACATCTGGAAAGCTCATCTGCTGCAAATGAGTAAGATCCCCACCTGAGATTTTCCAAACTGGGAATTACCTGAATGAGGTACGGAAAACGGACTTCCAGACTAGATGGGGAAAATCACCTGGAGTCCTTAAAACCTATGGTAGCACACTGCCTGTGAGTCCAAGTCCAATATTTAGTTATTTCCATCATTGTAGCTGCTGGGATGGCTATAGCTATAGCTTCATGAAATGAAATATATTGGGGGTTGAGCTAGAAGACCTCCAAGGTCTTCTTTCCTTCCAACCTTCTGAGAAACAAGATCAGCCAGATATGAGATATAACAGTGGCATAGTACAGTTATGCAGAATACTTTGCAAAGTTGCTTTAAATGCCAAACCAGTGGTGAGGTCAAATGAAGGCAGCTTTAAACATGAAGATATTTGGGATTCACCTAAATGCCTGATCAGAAGAAGACAGGGATATCACAAAGGGAAATTACTCATTTGGGGGCCAGTACCAAAAAGGTCCTATTTCTTGTGCTGAAGACATCGGAGACATATTCTGCGACAGAGATCTGATGTACAACTTAGCACAGTGTTTCTCAACCTTAGCAACTTTAAGCTGTGTGGGCTTCAACTCCCAGAATTCCCCAGCCAGCAATTCTGGGAATTGAAGTCCACACAGCTTAAAGTTGCTGAGGTTCAGAAGCACTGACTTAGTGTATAGGCAGCACTATGCAGGTACAGTAACTTCGTCCTAAAAGGTAAAGAGCTTGATAGATTAAGGGTGGGATTTTGAATGGAGACCAAATCTTTAATTGTGGGTGATGGGTAGAACTCTCAAGAACAATCCTCTTTCCAAAAATGGTAATTTAGCACATTGGAGTAAGGAGGCAATCTCTTTTATCTCCTTCTGTTCTAAATACCTATTTCCAATTCTCTAGACTGTATCATTTCCAATTTCTAAATTCTTTTTTAACCCCCACCCCCAGGGAAAAAAACCCTGTACTGTTGGTCTTTCAGCCTCCTTTAATCATCTTTTCTTTTGTGTCTGGGAAGAGTACCTGGTTACACAAGAAAGTCTGTATACTTGAAATATCAATAATGAAGCCATTCATATAGTAAACCAGGATAATCAAAGCTAAATTAATACTGTGCACAGGTGAAAGAATATGTACCTATAAGCAAGCTAACAGATTCATTAAAGAAATGAATTGAAACAATTGACTCCCTAAGCCAATGGGGAAGATGAGAAACCTATATAAATATTGAACAAGAAGAGTTCCAAGTGGTTCTCTGGCAATTTAGTTGAAAAATTCACAACTTTATGTATTTACAAGCCATTTTGGAGGGTAGAATAACACTGCAGAAAATACTGCATGTAGAAAGTGTAGAAAGTTTTGTAGCAGGACACAGACTCTATATTCTAGATTTTTGAACCTGTTTCCATGTAAAAATAGTCACAGGAATAAAATGGATCTGAAAGGTGGCTTATATTAATAAGGACAATACATAATAATACTTCATGAATAAGAGGCAATGGTAAAACATAAAATAAAGCCGCCGCCACCCTAGATATTAAAATCATTCAGAAAAAGAGACAAATTCTATTCAACAGATCCATAAAATCTTTAAAAAGAAGCCACCAGGAATAAATCTATAAACCTAATAAATAAACAAATGTGTGTGTGTTTTTTTTTAAATAAAGAAGATCTTGGCAGCTGTTTATTTTAAAACACTTTTCAAACAATATTGTTTGTGTGTGTGTGTATTCATTCATTCATTCATTCATTCATTCATTCATTCATTCATTCATTCATTCTCTAATGGAGTAATGTGGAGTGCAAATTTAAGGAAGGGCATCAATGAAAAAGAACCAACATAACATTTGGGAGCTGACGATTGATAATCTGGTACTTAGTTAAAGAGATTCCCAAGGGAAATTAATACATTCCACAACTGTTGTTTCTATGGCCAATGGAACTATTCTAATGTTCTTAGTCCTGGGGAGCTGTCCTAATCACTGGGCTGCTGAACTGGTACTGTGATGCCAAGGCATTTTCTTTAGATTTTTTTTTATCCCACCTTTATTATTTTTACAAATAATTCAATGCAGCAAACATACCTAATACACCTTCCTCTTCCTATTTTCCCCACAACAACAACCCTGTGAGGCGAGTTGGGCTGAGAGAAGGACTGGCCTAACATCACCCAGCCAGCTTTCATGCCTAAAGCAGGACTAGAACTCAGAGTCTCCTGCTTTCTGGCCTGGGGCCTTAACCACTACACCAAACTGAATGCCTTAAGTCATAGTTGCATATGCTATTCTAGGTACATACCATTCATATGATAAACCCAGAAATACGGAGAAGTTTGGACTGAATAAGTACCCTAGGATGCTGATTCTCAATCACAGCATTTAAAAGTCAGTGATTTATAACAATAGCATCATTATTTCATCTGCTGCTACAATAAGAACAATAACCTGTCAAATTATCATACAATCAGTATTGAGGTTGAATTGATCCTCTTGACCATGCCGACTTTTCCCATAAGAAAGACATACTAGAGAAAAGGCTAGGAGAATGCTGGAAAAAATACAGAATATAACATACAAAGGCCATCAGAGCACCTCAGAACCCCTTGCAGAATTGTGGTATGTCATGATAGTGGATTTTTTTTTCAGCTTCTGCATGTTGGACCATTTCCTTTCAATTTCAGGGAAAATAAATGGCTTTAGGTTTTTTGTTTGTTTGTTTTTTCCCATCAAAGGAGAGGAAAGGGTAGGTGAAATTCTTGTACTTGTATAACTTGCATGAAGTGTCCAAAAAGTATCTGTATCTGTGTATTTGTCCTATATTTCATTGTAAAAAATGTGTCCAGTGATTTGCAGACTCTGTTTCACATAACCTGCAGGACCAAGGAAATGTGCCTTCTCTTTTTTTATACTAATTTTATTAAACATTACCATTTATAACAATAAAAACTAATACAAACTAAAAAAAAAAAACCCTAAAAGAATAAAAAGGGAAAAAAAAAAACAGAAGATGCAGAAAAGGAAAAAATAGAAAAAGTAGAAAGAAAAATAGAAAGGAAATAAAAAATAAGAATATAGTAAAGAAAAAGAAAAGAAATATATAAAGAAGTGAATTCCCCCTTCATCACAACAAGTATAAACAATTTTAGTAACATCTTCTTCCCATATCCCGTCTCTTATCTATAAACAAATCCATAAAATCTCATCATTTCAGTCCTGATGTCAGCAAAAGTCCATTAAAGATTACCAGAAATTAAAAAAAAAAGTCTATTTTAACCTTGATCAAATAAAGCAACTTTATATTCCTTCCTTTTACTTGTAACAATCTTCATCTTTAGTCCTTTCAAATAATGTCCTAGAAATTTATTTCTTTTCATTTTTTCTTTGCCCCTTCTCACAAAATTCTTCAAAGCTTTAACAAGCTTCTCTTGTATATCCAATATAGGAAAATCATCTAGGTCACTCTCTTGGTTTGTTATTTGTTTTAATAATTATTTAATTATTAAGACATCAGCTGGTTTCCTTTGTATGTCCAGTGTAACATCGTTTTCCATGTCATTCTTGTACCCTGTCATTTTTAAACCCACTTTCAAATCAGACTCAATCATGTCAGGTAATGCTTGTTCCTCTTCCATAGCATCTTTTAAACACAGTCTATCTATAGAGGCAGACACTCTTAAAATTAACTTCTGGGTCCATTGTTCAAAACTATTCTTCAGTATGTCCAATGTTAAAATACTTTACTTCATTCTGAATTAGTAAGACAAGTCTGAGTGTTCTTCTCCTTTAATTGTAATCTTTATTTCCTTCTAGTTCCCTCTAGTGTCCAATTTTTAAAGTCTCATCTTTTTTTCTTTTTTAAGAATTCAAATCAAAAGCATTTTCCCATGGGAAGGATTTTTTTTATAATTACTTCCAAAATCTTATTTCAACTTTATCTGGACCCTTAGTCCATTTCTAACTTTCTAAAATCAAAGTTTTAATCTGTTTTTTGCTGTTTATTCCAGAAAAAATATTAAGTCCTTAAACTTATATTTAAAACTGATTTCACTAAGGATTGAAGGAAACTCACCTCGAGCTGTAAAACTTGTTGATCCAAAGTTTCAAAGTGTTGTTTCAAAGGTGCCAACCGTGGTTTGCACAAGATGGCTATTTCCTCATCTCCCAGAGCAATAAATCCACTGGAGACCACTGTCTTGTGGTCTCCTCATGAGGAGCAACTATCTGGACCACATCTCCAAATCTCACATTCTCTCTTTGTCCAGAGCGGAATTACGATGAGCCAGTCTACTCACCTGCTCTTCACTCTTTGTTTGTTTGATAAATAATCAAACAAAGGGATAAATAAATAAATAAACAAGCAAACAAATTGCTAAAGAGAAGATATCTTAATGGGAATCATCCAATTTTTTCTTTCTTTTTCTCAAGGCAGCTTGGAAGACTACAGATTTGAAAAAAAAATGTGTAACAGGAAAAAAAAATTCAGTAACAAGAAGTTCTAAAGAAAACCAGAAAGATCTTTCACAGATAAGATTATTCTCAGAAAAGAGATTTGGGGACAATATTAATTTTTAATGCAGACTTAATTCATGTTCTCAAGGATGGTTTCCAAGTAAATGGACATGATGTAAATGCAGCTGATAATGAGCTGAGAAGCAATTTCACAAGGTTTTTTGTTTGTTTGTTTGTTTACTCAACTAGAAAAGGGCACACAATTGCACATACCAGGAGCAGGAATTCTTTGTAGGTATTGATTGGCTTAGTATGAAGAGCAGATTGTCTTAACACCTGTAGCACAGTATTTTTCTACAGTATTTTTCTCCACTGCAATGATTTAATAAGATCATGAATGCAATATGAAATATGCACACACACACATATGCAATATGAAATATGCACACACACACACACAATATCTCTGTCTGTCTATCTGTCATCTATCTATCTATCTATCTATCATCTGTCTATCTATCTATCTATCTATCTATCTATCTATCTATCTATCTATCTATCTATCTATCTATCTCCCAGTGAAGTCTTCTACTGAGTTGCTATAAAATCCCACTTTGGAGAATTCAGAATGAGAACTGGTTTCAGTTTATCCTATTATTGCCAGATTTTGATCTAATTGTTAACTTGATTTTGGACCACTTGTTGTATTTCAAGGATGCATATATTCCTCTTGCTTATATATCCAGTATTTGCAATTAGACAAGGCATGAAGATATGTGGACTTTTCACAATGCCCAAAAGAATGATGGCATTGTGAAAAGATGCCATCAATATAGAAAAAATATAGAACAGTAGAAAGATGGAACTACACCTGATCTGTAACAATGAATTGCTGATATGTGTTGTTTTCAAGGGCAGATTTGGGGGGGGGGGGGTTCTTTTAGGAAAAAAAGATGGCAAGTAAAAAGACTTTCAAACTATTTGGTCAAATTTTTATTGTTCTGTTTATGATATAAGGAACTTCTAACCTTTTCTTCTAACTATGATCTCGGATGTAGACTTAGCACAGTACACATATAGGTGTTGTAGTAGTAGTAGCAGTATATAAAGGAGGAAGTGGAGGAGGAGGTAGAGGAAGAGGCACTTTGGTATGTGGCAAAATACTCTTTCACTTCTGTAATGGATGAAAAATCATGGCATAATAATGTACATTTGGATTATCAGTTCTGGGCTACAAAGATCTGGATAACCTCGCCTCCCAGAGTTATTTGTTGAGATGGGTGGCCACACAAATTGGATAAATAAATAAATAGCAGGGATTTTTTTTATTTTTTTTTTGGTACAGCTCTGCTTCCAGATAGTTTTTGCTGTGCTTCAGTTGCATCCTGGTAAACATAGAGATATCAGACCCAAGCTGCAACATGTGAAACTAAGTTTACAAAGTTGCAACTGAAGCACAGCAGAAACAAACAAAATAGTGTAAGTATGTAGCAATGTATGGATTAGATTTTCATAGAAAGCAGCACCTGGATGCTAAGGCATTCTACCATAAACCATCATCCTAGAGTCCATGTGTTTAACTGTTCGTCCATCAGTCAGTCCATCCTTCCACTTGTCCATCCATCCACTTGTCTGTCCATCTGGCTGTTTGTTCAACTGTCTACTCATCTGTCTGTCTGTCAGTCCAACCACCCATCCATTTGTCCATCTGTCTGTCCATCCATCTGTCCATTTGTCCATCCATCTGTCTCTCTGTCCATCTCTCTGTCCATCTGTCTCTCCTTCTGTTTGTCTGCCTGTCCATCCATCCAGCTGTCTGCCTGTCCATCTGTTTGTCCATCTGTCAGTCCATCCATTTGTCCATCCATCTGTCCATCCATCTGTCTGTCTCCTTGTGTCTCTCCGTCCGTCTGTCCATCAGTCTAACATTGGTTAGACAGACAGATGGATGGAGTGACGGACGGATGGACTGACAGATGGAGGGAAAAATGGACAGATGGATGGATGGACTGATGGATGGATGGACTAGAAACTACTGCATGACAAAGTAGCAACAATGGTACATTGGTATATCTGCAAGAAATACCATTTATCTGCAAGCAAGAACTGATGGGGCCACAAAACAGAGAATGTAATAGAAAATGAAGAACCTAAAGTGCTCTGGGACGTTAGAATTCAAATAGATAAGCACTTGCCATATAACTCTCCAGACTTAATGACTGTTGATAAGAAAGACAAAAAGTCTGGATGGTGGATATTCCAAAACCTGGAGATAGCAGAATAGAAGAGAAAGAACTGGAAAAAATCGCAAAATACAAAGACCTGCAAATAGAAATAGAATGACTGTGGCAAAAGAAAGCAAAGATAGTACTAAGAGTAATAGGCACCTTGGGTGAAATCCCAAAACATCTGGAGGACCATTTGAAGACCATCGGCATTGACAAAATCACCATCAGTCAAATGGAAAAGGCAGCTTTGCTTGGAACAGCTTATATCCTGTGATGATACCTTTAACACCATCAAACAACAACATCTGTCTATCCCAGTTCCTTGGGAAGGACTCAATAGGTGGATAAAAATGCCAAATCCAGTCTAAACATCTGGCTGACTGTGAACCAATAACAATAATGGCTTTAGGGGACACAGAAACAGAGTGCACCTTTGTGCATGGACATCCAGCACGATTTTAGGGACCCACAGCTACAGTGATGGCTCTGGGGGAGCCCTAAATATATATTTTTTAGTCTGTTAGACTTGGAGGGATGTAGAGAGGCTTGCTTCCTACTCTAGTGTAAAAGTGATTGCAGTAAATGGGCTGGACTTTAAATCCCTTTATCAGAATAATAATCTGACTTTAAGTGTTTTTTGTAAATGTGTTTTCCTACAGCTGTTACTATTAAGAAAAGGCAATTGCTCCTCTTCAGGAGAATCAAGTCTCAGAGAAGCAATAGTTTGGGTCCTATTGCTTGTCTGTTGCACTGCCCCCAAGAGTGCTTTGCATTCTGGTTTCTTCTATAAGCCAAGTGAGCATCAAAACAGGACTAAAATGCTTTTCTTAAACACAGTGCTGACTGAAAAGATTCCATCTCCTGTCATTACTTCCCATTGGAATAATTAGTTCCTACTTCAACTTAGCATCCAGTATTATTTAAAAGCCACCAATCTATTACTATTACTATTACTATTACTATTACTATTACTATTACTATTACTATTACTATTACTACTATTGCTCCTCAGATTGCTGGGTGTGAGACACTATTTATTAAGTTGGGCAAGAAGAGGGATCAGTTGGGACTGTTGCTATTATACCAGTCTCCCAGCTGTGTAGCAACCTCCCTGCCTGAGCTCCTTAGACTTATGGTCTTGGGGGACTTTAATTTGCCTTCCCTGGGCATGGGGCAGAGATAGCTCAGGAGTTCATGGCCACCAGGGCAGCCATGGGCCTGTCCAAGTCATCCAAAGCCCAACACATAATAGTGGTAATACACCTGACCTGGTTTTAATGTTGGAGCAGTGGCAAAGTGTTCTGGATTTGGGGGAGATATTGGTTTCTCCCTTGCCATGGACAGATCGCTCCTTGGTGATACTCCAATTCTCTGGTACCACCCCTCTCTGCAAGGAGGCGGGGCCTATTTGAATGGCCCATCCCAGGTGACTAATGAACCCAATTGGGTTCTGGAGGGAACTTGGGGCTGTTCCAGAAAGTCTGCTACTCAGTCTGACCAAAGTTTTCATGGCCACTTGGAATGGTAGAGCGGCTGCAGATCAGATCGCACCTGAGTGGCCTCTCTGTGCCCATGGTTCATGACATACTCTGTGGTATATGGAAGAGTTGAAGGAACTTAAAAGGGCTAAGAGATGCCTTGAGTGCCATTGGCGAAAGAGGAGGGGTAAAGATGACCAAACACGAGCTAGAGCCGCTATTAGAGTCTATCTCCCAGTGGCTCTATTTGGTTGACTTGCTCCCTCCTTGGAGGGAATTGTACTGTGGTCACTGTGAAGAATATCCTATACATCTAGCAGATAAAGTAACTGGTATTCGCTCTACGTTGGATTCCGGCCTCAAGGCAGAGTCTTTGGAGGTTATGGGGGCTAAGACTTGTATAGTTATCTGGGGGGAGTTAGAGGCCATTGAACTGAGGAAGTGGACAAGACCCTTACAGCTGCTAGTTTGGCCACTTGTGTGTTAGATCCCTGTCCCTCCTGGCTTGTTAAAGCTGTGCGGGAGGGGACATGTGATTGGGTCTGGGCAGTGGTTAATTCCTCCTTGAGAGAGAGGGTGGTTCTGCCAGCTCTTAAGGAGGTGGTGGTGCACCCTTTCCTCAAGGGGTTATCACTCAACACAACCAACCTGGACAGTCTTCATCCAGTTTCTCCAGAGAGTCACTCCAGAGAGTGGTCGCAAGGCAGTTTCAAAGGATGAAGCAGATTATCTGGACCCCTTTCAGTCAGGGCTCAGGCCAGGCTTTGGGACTGAGGCAGCATTGATTGCACTCTTGGAAGACCTCTGGCAGAAGCTAGATGGGGGTAGTGCATCCATCCTTGCTCTTGACCTCTTTTTCAATACCACTGATCATGGTATCCTTCTGGACTAACTTTGGGACTTGGGGGTGGGTGGCACAGTGTTGTGCTGGTTCTGTTTCCTCTGGGGTCAGTTCCAGTTGGTGTTGATAGGTGGGGTGCCTCAGGGGTGGGTTATCTTGCCTCTCCTGTTTAACATCTACATGAGGCCACTGGGTCAGGTGATCCGTCAGTTTAAGGTGAGGTATCAATATGCTGATGATATCCAGCTTTATATCTCCACCCCAGGCCCTCTGAATGATGTTGTGGATGTTGTGTCCCAGTGCCTGAGGGCTGTAGGGTTCTGGATGGAGTGCAATGGGCTTCAACTCAACCCAAGCAAGAGTGACTCTGGGTATTTGGATATTGGAGTGGAGACAATGCTTTTCCACTTTTGGTTCTGGATGGGGTAGCACTGCCCCAGACAGACCTGGTATGCAATCTGGTGGTCCCCCTGGACTCATGGCTCCTCCTTGAAGAGTAGGTAGCAGCTGTGGCTAGGAGGGCCTTTGCACATCTCCAGGTGGTGTGCCAGTTGTATTCATTCCTGGATCAGGAGGCTCTGCTCACAGTCACCCATGCCGTCATGACCTCTTGCTTGGACTACTGCAATGCACTCTACAAGGGGCTGCCCTTGAAGAGCATTCAGAAACTTCAACTGCTACAGAATGCGGCTGCACAGGTAGTAAATGGTGTCAGATATGCAACACATATAATACCACTAATGTGTGAGTTGCGTTGGTTGCCAGTGTGTTTTCAGGTGCAATTCAAGGTATGGTTGTCACCTTTAAAGCCCTGCATGGCTTGGGACCAGGTTACCTGAGAGACCATCTTTTCCCAATAGTTTCTACCCATCCAATCTGGTCCAGCAGGCTGGGCATGCTGCGAGTCCCTTCAGCCAAGGAATGTTGGCTGGCAGGGACCAGGAGAGATGCCTTCTCTGCTGCAGCCCCTGCCCTTTGGAACATGCTCCCTTCAGAGATTAGGATGGCCCCAACCCTGTTGATCTTTTGTAAGGTTTTAAAGATCTGGGTACATCCCCGGGCCTGGAGCCCCAAATGTGTTAAAGGCCCTGTCTCCTGGCTATACTGATAATGATTATTATAATTTTCTCAGCTGCCCTATATATTTATTTTTGTATTGTTTTTAATTGTTTTTATTGTTTTAGCATTGTTTGCCGCCCAGAGTAACTTGGTTGAGATGGGCGGCTATAGAAAATAAACAAATAAATAAATAAATGATCACATTCAGCCTTTCTTATCTTTGCTTCTCCCTTCACACTCCTCTCCCTCTGTTTCATTTAAAATAATCACAATATTATGGTTTTTAAATGTGATTTATTGTGATTGAATAAGCTGCCCTAAGAGCTGATGCTGAAGAGTAGCTACAAAGAAATATAAATAATAAATGAAATAAAACTGCATGCTACATTATAATAATTGAACTCATACTTCATAAATCCTCCCCTATCTATCAAAACTAAGTACATACATCTGTATTGTCTTTATCTCCTTCGAATGATATAGAATGCCTTTTACAACCAAGAATGATACAGATGGTATGAAAAAGGGAAAAACAATGGGATAATACAAGTTAGATTTGAAGGCCATACTCCTCTCAAAATAATAATAATAATATCCTGTGACAATACCTTTAACACCATCAAACCATCGAACAACTAAATCTGCCTATCCCAGGTCCTTGGGAAGGATATGATAGGTGGATAAAAATGCCAAATCCACTCTGACTATGCGACCAACCACCACCACCACCACCACCACCACCATCATCATCATCATCATCTCTTGAATTGAAATCAGGAAAAAAAATCTGTCCTATTTGGTGCCCTGGGTTTCAACAGTGCCTACAAATTAGACAGTACTGCAAAGACATTGATTTAA